>NW_026610593.1:0-218746 GCF_029499605.1 Hyla sarda
TGCAGCACACTGCTCTCTGATCTTCTCTATAATAGAACGCTGTAGACAGTGACTGGGAGGTGAATCGCTGCAGTGAGAATGCTTTTCTCCTGTCCCACAATAAAGATAATATACTGGGTCACTTACTCATTCCATCCATAGAGATCTGACAGAAATTTTTCAATTCCATAAAGGAACAAGACTGGGACGTCCTCTCTCCCCTTCGCTCTTCTTATTATTTGTGGAACCTCTAGTATTTTTGCTGAAAGATATCCTTCCCTATGAGGGATTTGGACTGAAAGATTCTGCTCAAAAAGTTCTTGCTTATTCAGATGACATTTAACTTTTTGTAAAAAATCTGCCCCATGACCTCATATCAATCATGGCAGCTATTGAAGGGTTTGGCGATTTTGGGAATGGAAATCAACTGGAATAAATCAAATTTCCTCCCTCTTGATAATGAGATAAGGGAAAGCTTTGTCCTTCTTAAGATACTCAAAAAGATCGATAGTATAGAGAACCTGGGTGTGAAGATTGCGCTTTTATAGGGGTACTCCGGTGCAAAACATCTTATCTCCTGTGAAAAGGATAGGGTATAAGATGTTACATCGCGGGGGTCCCACCGTGGACCAAGCACGCCAGTGTTTTTCTTGTGAAATTCCCAATAAGTTTGATGTGTCACATGACCCTCTTCCTATTGAAAAAACTTGGATTCAAAGTTGGATTCAAAATGGCCGACTTGGTCACCACCCATCTTGTAAAGTTTCCCCCCTCACATATACTAATGTGCCACAAACAGGAAGTTAATATCACCAACCATTCCCATTTTATTAAGGTGTATCCATAAAAATGGCCTACCCTGTAGTTTCTAAGAAAGAAGAAATGTGAAATGGGTTAAATATCTAAATTTGAATGGAGCTCTATAGAAAAAAGTCTGAAAATTGTTTCGAGATTCAAATTGTAATGAGAATCATAAAATAATTAAATGTAAAACTATTCATAGGTTATATTATACACCGGAGATGTGGTGTGAGAGCCTCTGCTGAATGTCCTCATTATATTATACACCGGAGAGTCTATATAATGTGGTGTGAGAGCCTCTGCTGAATGTCCTTGTTATATTATACACCGGAGAGTCTATATAATGTGGTGTGAGAGCCTCTGCTGAATGTCCTCCTTATATTATACACCGGAGAGTCTATATAATGTGGTGTGAGAGCCTCTGCTAAATGTCCTTGTTATATTATACACCGGGGAGTCTATATAATGTGGTGTGAGAGCCTCTGCTGAATGTCCTTGTTATATTATACACCGGAGAGGCTATATAATGTGGTGTGAGAGCCTCTGCTGAATGTCCTTGTTATATTATACACCGGAGAGTCTATATAATGTGGTGTGATAGCCTCTGCTGAATGTCCTCGTTATATTATACACTGGAGAGTCTATATAATGTTGTGTGAGAGCCTCTGCTGAATGTCCTTGTTATATTATACACCGGAGAGTCTATATAATGTGGTGTGAGAGCCTCTGCTGAATGTCCTCATTATATTATACACCGGAGAGTCTATATAATTTGGTGTGAGAGCCTCTGCTGAATGTCCTTGTTATATTATACACCGGAGAGTCTATATAATGTGGTGTGAGAGCCTCTGCTGAATGTCCTTGATATATTATACACCGGAGAGTCTATATAATGTGGTGTGAGAGCCTCTGCTGAATGTCCTTGTTATATTATACACAGGAGAGTCTATATAATGTGGTGTGAGAGCCTCTGCTGAATGTCCTTGTTATATTATACACCGGAGAGTCTATATAATGTGGTGTAAGAGCCTCTGCTGAATGTCCTTGTTATATTATACACCGGAGAGTCTATATAATGTGGTGTGAGAGCCTCTGCTGAATGTCCTCATTATATTATACACCGGAGAGTCTATATAATGTGGTGTGAGAGCCTCTGCTGAATGTCCTTGTTATATTATACACTGGAGAGTCTATATAATGTGGTGTGAGAGCCTCTGCTGAATGTCCTTGATATATTATACACCAGAGAGTCTATATAATGTGGTGTGAGAGCCTCTGCTAAATGTCCTTGTTATATTATACACCGGAGAGTCTATATAATGTGGTGTGAGAGCCTCTGCTGAATGTCCTTGTTATATTATACACTGGAGAGTCTATATAATGTGGTGTGAGAGCCTCTGCTGAATGTCCTTGTTATATTATACACTGGAGAGTCTATATAATGTGGTGTGAGAGCCTCTGCTGAATGTCCTCGTTATATTATACACCGGAGAGTCTATATAATGTGGTGTGAGAGCCTCTGCTGAATGTCCTTGTTATATTATACACCGGAGAGTCTATATAATGTGGTGTGAGAGCCTCTGCTGAATGTCCTTGTTATATTATACACCAGAGAGTCTATATAATGTGTGTGAGAGCCTCTGCTGAATGTCCTTGTTATATTATACACCAGAGAGTCTAGATAATGTGGTGTGAGAGACTCTGCTGAATGTCCTTGATATATTATACACCGGAGAGTCTATATAATGTGGTGTGAGAGCCTCTGCTGAATGTCCTTGTTATATTATACACAGGAGAGTCTATATAATGTGGTGTGAGAGCCTCTGCTGAATGTCCTTGTTATATTATACACAGGAGAGTCTATATAATGTGGTGTGAGAGCCTCTGCTGAATGTCCTTGTTATATTATACACCGGAGAGTCTATATAATGTGGTGTGAGAGCCTCTGCTGAATGTCCTTGTTATATTATACACCGAAGAGTCTATATAATGTGGTGTAAGAGCCTCTGCTGAATGTCCTTGTTATATTATACACCGGAGAGTCTATATAATGTGGTGTGAGAGCTTCTGCTGAATGTCCTCATTATATTATACACCGGAGAGTCTATATAATGTGGTGTGAGAGCCTCTGCTGAATGTCCTTGTTATATTATACACCGGAGAGTCTATATAATGTGGTGTGAGAGCCTCTGCTGAATGTCCTTGATATATTATACACCGGAGAGTCTATATAATGTGGTGTGAGAGCCTCTGCTAAATGTCCTTGTTATATTATACACCGGAGAGTCTATATAATGTGGTGTGAGAGCCTCTGCTGAATGTCCTTGTTATATTATACACCGTAGAGTCTATATAATGTGTGTGAGAGCCTCTGCTGAATGTCCTCATTATATTATACACCGGAGAGTCTATATAATTTGGTGTGAGAGCCTCTGCTGAATGTCCTTGTTATATTATACACCGGAGAGTCTATATAATGTGGTGTGAGAGCCTCTGCTGAATGTCCTTGATATATTATACACCGGAGAGTCTATATAATGTGGTGTGAGAGCCTCTGCTGAATGTCCTTGTTATATTATACACAGGAGAGTCTATATAATGTGGTGTGAGAGCCTCTGCTGAATGTCCTTGTTATATTATACACCGGAGAGTCTATATAATGTGGTGTAAGAGCCTCTGCTGAATGTCCTTGTTATATTATACACCGGAGAGTCTATATAATGTGGTGTGAGAGCCTCTGCTGAATGCCCTCATTATATTATACACCGGAGAGTCTATATAATGTGGTGTGAGAGCCTCTGCTGAATGTCCTTGTTATATTATACACTGGAGAGTCTATATAATGTGGTGTGAGAGCCTCTGCTGAATGTCCTTGATATATTATACACCAGAGAGTCTATATAATGTGGTGTGAGAGCCTCTGCTAAATGTCCTTGTTATATTATACACCGGAGAGTCTATATAATGTGGTGTGAGAGCCTCTGCTGAATGTCCTTGTTATATTATACACTGGAGAGTCTATATAATGTGGTGTGAGAGCCTCTGCTGAATGTCCTTGTTATATTATACACTGGAGAGTCTATATAATGTGGTGTGAGAGCCTCTGCTGAATGTCCTCGTTATATTATACACCGGAGAGTCTATATAATGTGGTGTGAGAGCCTCTGCTGAATGTCCTTGTTATATTATACACCGGAGAGTCTATATAATGTGGTGTGAGAGCCTCTGCTGAATGTCCTTGTTATATTATACACCAGAGAGTCTATATAATGTGTGTGAGAGCCTCTGCTGAATGTCCTTGTTATATTATACACCAGAGAGTCTAGATAATGTGGTGTGAGAGACTCTGCTGAATGTCCTTGATATATTATACACCGGAGAGTCTATATAATGTGGTGTGAGAGCCTCTGCTGAATGTCCTTGTTATATTATACACAGGAGAGTCTATATAATGTGGTGTGAGAGCCTCTGCTGAATGTCCTTGTTATATTATACACAGGAGAGTCTATATAATGTGGTGTGAGAGCCTCTGCTGAATGTCCTTGTTATATTATACACCGGAGAGTCTATATAATGTGGTGTGAGAGCCTCTGCTGAATGTCCTTGTTATATTATACACCGGAGAGTCTATATAATGTGGTGTAAGAGCCTCTGCTGAATGTCCTTGTTATATTATACACCGGAGAGTCTATATAATGTGGTGTGAGAGCCTCTGCTGAATGTCCTCATTATATTATACACCGGAGAGTCTATATAATGTGGTGTGAGAGCCTCTGCTGAATGTCCTTGTTATATTATACACCGGAGAGTCTATATAATGTGGTGTGAGAGCCTCTGCTGAATGTCCTTGATATATTATACACCGGAGAGTCTATATAATGTGGTGTGAGAGCCTCTGCTAAATGTCCTTGTTATATTATACACCGGAGAGTCTATATAATGTGGTGTGAGAGCCTCTGCTGAATGTCCTTGTTATATTATACACCGTAGAGTCTATATAATGTGTGTGAGAGCCTCTGCTGAATGTCCTTGTTATATTATACACCAGAGAGTCTATATAATGTGTGTGAGAGCCTCTGCTGGATGTCCTTGTTATATTATACACCAGAGAGTCTATATAATGTGGTGTGAGAGCCTCTGCTGAATGTCCTTGTTATATTATGCACCAGAGAGTCTAGATAATGTGTGTGAGAGCCTCTGCTGAATGTCCTTGTTATATTATACACCGGAGAGTCTAGATAATGTGGTGTGAGAGACTCTGCTGAATGTCCTTGATATATTATACACCGGAGAGTCTATATAATGTGGTGTGAGAGCCTCTGCTGAATGTCCTTGTTATATTATACACAGGAGAGTCTATATAATGTGGTGTGAGAGCCTCTGCTGAATGTCCTTGTTATATTATACACAGGAGAGTCTATATAATGTGGTGTGAGAGCCTCTGCTGAATGTCCTTGTTATATTATACACCGGAGAGTCTATATAATGTGGTGTGAGAGCCTCTGCTGAATGTCCTTGTTATATTATACACTGGAGAGTCTATATAATGTGGTGTAAGAGCCTCTGCTGAATGTCCTTGTTATATTATACACCGGAGAGTCTATATAATGTGGTGTGAGAGCCTCTGCTGAATGTCCTCATTATATTATACACCGAAGAGTCTATATAATTTGGTGTGAGAGCCTCTGCTGAATGTCCTTGTTATATTATACACTGGAGAGTCTATATAATGTGGTGTGAGAGCCTCTGCTGAATGTCCTTGATATATTATACACCGGAGAGTCTATATAATGTGGTGTGAGAGCCTCTGCTAAATGTCCTTGTTATATTATACAACGGAGAGTCTATATAATGTGGTGTGAGAGCCTCTGCTGAATGTCCTTGTTATATTATACACTGGAGAGTCTATATAATGTGGTGTGAGAGCCTCTGCTGAATGTCCTTGTTATATTATACACTGGAGAGTCTATATAATGTGGTGTGAGAGCCTCTGCTGAATGTCCTCGTTATATTATACACCGGAGAGTCTATATAATGTGGTGTGAGAGCCTCTGCTGAATGTCCTTGTTATATTATACACTGGAGAGTCTATATAATGTGGTGTGAGAGCCTCTGCTGAATGTCCTTGTTATATTATACACTGGAGAGTCTATATAATGTGGTGTGAGAGCCTCTGCTGAATGTCCTCGTTATATTATACACCGGAGAGTCTATATAATGTGGTGTGAGAGCCTCTGCTGAATGTCCTTGTTATATTATACACCGGAGAGTCTATATAATGTGGTGTGAGAGCCTCTGCTGAATGTCCTTGTTATATTATACACCAGAGAGTCTATATAATGTGTGTGAGAGCCTCTGCTGAATGTCCTTGTTATATTATACACCAGAGAGTCTAGATAATGTGGTGTGAGAGACTCTGCTGAATGTCCTTGATATATTATACACCGGAGAGTCTATATAATGTGGTGTGAGAGCCTCTGCTGAATGTCCTTGTTATATTATACACAGGAGAGTCTATATAATGTGGTGTGAGAGCCTCTGCTGAATGTCCTTGTTATATTATACACAGGAGAGTCTATATAATGTGGTGTGAGAGCCTCTGCTGAATGTCCTTGTTATATTATACACCGGAGAGTCTATATAATGTGGTGTGAGAGCCTCTGCTGAATGTCCTTGTTATATTATACACCGAAGAGTCTATATAATGTGGTGTAAGAGCCTCTGCTGAATGTCCTTGTTATATTATACACCGGAGAGTCTATATAATGTGGTGTGAGAGCTTCTGCTGAATGTCCTCATTATATTATACACCGGAGAGTCTATATAATGTGGTGTGAGAGCCTCTGCTGAATGTCCTTGTTATATTATACACCGGAGAGTCTATATAATGTGGTGTGAGAGCCTCTGCTGAATGTCCTTGATATATTATACACCGGAGAGTCTATATAATGTGGTGTGAGAGCCTCTGCTAAATGTCCTTGTTATATTATACACCGGAGAGTCTATATAATGTGGTGTGAGAGCCTCTGCTGAATGTCCTTGTTATATTATACACCGTAGAGTCTATATAATGTGTGTGAGAGCCTCTGCTGAATGTCCTCATTATATTATACACCGGAGAGTCTATATAATTTGGTGTGAGAGCCTCTGCTGAATGTCCTTGTTATATTATACACCGGAGAGTCTATATAATGTGGTGTGAGAGCCTCTGCTGAATGTCCTTGATATATTATACACCGGAGAGTCTATATAATGTGGTGTGAGAGCCTCTGCTGAATGTCCTTGTTATATTATACACAGGAGAGTCTATATAATGTGGTGTGAGAGCCTCTGCTGAATGTCCTTGTTATATTATACACCGGAGAGTCTATATAATGTGGTGTAAGAGCCTCTGCTGAATGTCCTTGTTATATTATACACCGGAGAGTCTATATAATGTGGTGTGAGAGCCTCTGCTGAATGCCCTCATTATATTATACACCGTAGAGTCTATATAATGTGGTGTGAGAGCCTCTGCTGAATGTCCTTGTTATATTATACACTGGAGAGTCTATATAATGTGGTGTGAGAGCCTCTGCTGAATGTCCTTGATATATTATACACCAGAGAGTCTATATAATGTGGTGTGAGAGCCTCTGCTAAATGTCCTTGTTATATTATACACCGGAGAGTCTATATAATGTGGTGTGAGAGCCTCTGCTGAATGTCCTTGTTATATTATACACTGGAGAGTCTATATAATGTGGTGTGAGAGCCTCTGCTGAATGTCCTTGTTATATTATACACTGGAGAGTCTATATAATGTGGTGTGAGAGCCTCTGCTGAATGTCCTCGTTATATTATACACCGGAGAGTCTATATAATGTGGTGTGAGAGCCTCTGCTGAATGTCCTTGTTATATTATACACCGGAGAGTCTATATAATGTGGTGTGAGAGCCTCTGCTGAATGTCCTTGTTATATTATACACCAGAGAGTCTATATAATGTGTGTGAGAGCCTCTGCTGAATGTCCTTGTTATATTATACACCAGAGAGTCTAGATAATGTGGTGTGAGAGACTCTGCTGAATGTCCTTGATATATTATACACCGGAGAGTCTATATAATGTGGTGTGAGAGCCTCTGCTGAATGTCCTTGTTATATTATACACAGGAGAGTCTATATAATGTGGTGTGAGAGCCTCTGCTGAATGTCCTTGTTATATTATACACAGGAGAGTCTATATAATGTGGTGTGAGAGCCTCTGCTGAATGTCCTTGTTATATTATACACCGGAGAGTCTATATAATGTGGTGTGAGAGCCTCTGCTGAATGTCCTTGTTATATTATACACCGGAGAGTCTATATAATGTGGTGTAAGAGCCTCTGCTGAATGTCCTTGTTATATTATACACCGGAGAGTCTATATAATGTGGTGTGAGAGCCTCTGCTGAATGTCCTCATTATATTATACACCGGAGAGTCTATATAATGTGGTGTGAGAGCCTCTGCTGAATGTCCTTGTTATATTATACACCGGAGAGTCTATATAATGTGGTGTGAGAGCCTCTGCTGAATGTCCTTGATATATTATACACCGGAGAGTCTATATAATGTGGTGTGAGAGCCTCTGCTAAATGTCCTTGTTATATTATACACCGGAGAGTCTATATAATGTGGTGTGAGAGCCTCTGCTGAATGTCCTTGTTATATTATACACCGTAGAGTCTATATAATGTGTGTGAGAGCCTCTGCTGAATGTCCTTGTTATATTATACACCAGAGAGTCTATATAATGTGTGTGAGAGCCTCTGCTGGATGTCCTTGTTATATTATACACCAGAGAGTCTATATAATGTGGTGTGAGAGCCTCTGCTGAATGTCCTTGTTATATTATGCACCAGAGAGTCTAGATAATGTGTGTGAGAGCCTCTGCTGAATGTCCTTGTTATATTATACACCGGAGAGTCTAGATAATGTGGTGTGAGAGACTCTGCTGAATGTCCTTGATATATTATACACCGGAGAGTCTATATAATGTGGTGTGAGAGCCTCTGCTGAATGTCCTTGTTATATTATACACAGGAGAGTCTATATAATGTGGTGTGAGAGCCTCTGCTGAATGTCCTTGTTATATTATACACAGGAGAGTCTATATAATGTGGTGTGAGAGCCTCTGCTGAATGTCCTTGTTATATTATACACCGGAGAGTCTATATAATGTGGTGTGAGAGCCTCTGCTGAATGTCCTTGTTATATTATACACTGGAGAGTCTATATAATGTGGTGTAAGAGCCTCTGCTGAATGTCCTTGTTATATTATACACCGGAGAGTCTATATAATGTGGTGTGAGAGCCTCTGCTGAATGTCCTCATTATATTATACACCGAAGAGTCTATATAATTTGGTGTGAGAGCCTCTGCTGAATGTCCTTGTTATATTATACACTGGAGAGTCTATATAATGTGGTGTGAGAGCCTCTGCTGAATGTCCTTGATATATTATACACCGGAGAGTCTATATAATGTGGTGTGAGAGCCTCTGCTAAATGTCCTTGTTATATTATACAACGGAGAGTCTATATAATGTGGTGTGAGAGCCTCTGCTGAATGTCCTTGTTATATTATACACTGGAGAGTCTATATAATGTGGTGTGAGAGCCTCTGCTGAATGTCCTTGTTATATTATACACTGGAGAGTCTATATAATGTGGTGTGAGAGCCTCTGCTGAATGTCCTCGTTATATTATACACCGGAGAGTCTATATAATGTGGTGTGAGAGCCTCTGCTGAATGTCCTTGTTATATTATACACTGGAGAGTCTATATAATGTGGTGTGAGAGCCTCTGCTGAATGTACTTGTTATATTATACACCAGAGAGTCTATATAATGTGTGTGAGAGCCTCTGCTAAATGTCCTTGTTATATTATACACCAGAGAGTCTATATAATGTGGTGTGAGAGCCTCTGCTGAATGTCCTTGTTATATTATACACCGGAGAGTCTATATAATGTGGTGTGAGAGCCTCTGCTGAATGTCCTTGTTATATTATACACTGGAGAGTCTATATAATGTGGTGTGAGAGCCTCTGCTGAATGTCCTTGTTATATTATACACCAGAGAGTCTATATAATGTGTGTGAGAGCCTCTGCTGAATGTCCTCGTTATATTATACACCGGAGAGTCTATATAATGTGGTGTGAGAGCCTCTGCTGAATGTCCTTGTTATATTATACACTGGAGAGTCTATATAATGTGGTGTGAGAGCCTCTGCTGAATGTCCTTGTTATATTATACACCGGAGAGTCTATATAATGTGGTGTGAGAGCCTCTGCTGAATGTCCTCATTATATTATACACCGAAGAGTCTATATAATTTGGTGTGAGAGCCTCTGCTGAATGTCCTTGTTATATTATACACTGGAGAGTCTATATAATGTGGTGTGAGAGCCTCTGCTGAATGTCCTTGATATATTATACACCGGAGAGTCTATATAATGTGGTGTGAGAGCCTCTGCTAAATGTCCTTGTTATATTATACAACGGAGAGTCTATATAATGTGGTGTGAGAGCCTCTGCTGAATGTCCTTGTTATATTATACACTGGAGAGTCTATATAATGTGGTGTGAGAGCCTCTGCTGAATGTCCTTGTTATATTATACACTGGAGAGTCTATATAATGTGGTGTGAGAGCCTCTGCTGAATGTCCTCGTTATATTATACACCGGAGAGTCTATATAATGTGGTGTGAGAGCCTCTGCTGAATGTCCTTGTTATATTATACACTGGAGAGTCTATATAATGTGGTGTGAGAGCCTCTGCTGAATGTCCTTGTTATATTATACACCAGAGAGTCTATATAATGTGTGTGAGAGCCTCTGCTAAATGTCCTTGTTATATTATACACCAGAGAGTCTATATAATGTGGTGTGAGAGCCTCTGCTGAATGTCCTTGTTATATTATACACCGGAGAGTCTATATAATGTGGTGTGAGAGCCTCTGCTGAATGTCCTTGTTATATTATACACTGGAGAGTCTATATAATGTGGTGTGAGAGCCTCTGCTGAATGTCCTTGTTATATTATACACCAGAGAGTCTATATAATGTGTGTGAGAGCCTCTGCTGAATGTCCTCGTTATATTATACACCGGAGAGTCTATATAATGTGGTGTGAGAGCCTCTGCTGAATGTCCTTGTTATATTATACACTGGAGAGTCTATATAATGTGGTGTGAGAGCCTCTGCTGAATGTCCTCGTTATATTATGCACAGGAGAGTCTATATAATGTGTGTGAGAGCCTCTGCTGAATGTCCTTGTTATATTATACACCAGAGAGTCTATATACTGTTGTGTGGGAGCCTCTGCTGAATGTCCTCATAAAAAAAAGGAAAATATATGTATTATTAGGCATATGTGTTTTATGTTTGTTGATTATTTATCCACGGTCTATAGAAGTGTTTTGCCTATGTCTTTTTATACATGAATGTTTTTTGTTTTTTTTTATATTTACATATGTATGAAATGTAACAATTGGATGTATTTATGTTTAACCCCTTAAGGACGCAGGGTTTTTCAGTTTTTGCATTTTCGTTTTTTCCTCCTTACCTTTTAAAAATCATAACCCTTTCAATTTTCCACCTAAAAATCCATATTATGGCTTATTTTTTGCGTCACCAATTCTACTTTGCAGTGACATTAGTCATTTTACCCAAAAATCCCCCGTGTAATGGAAAAAAAATCATTGTGCGACAAAATCGAAGAAAAAATGCCATTTTGGAACTTTTGGGGGCTTCCGTTTCTACGTAGTACATTTTTCGGTAAAAATTACACCTTCTCTTTATTCTGTAGGTCCATACGGTTAAAATGATCCCCTGATTTTGTCGCACTTCTGGAAAAAATCATAACTACATGCAGGAAAATGTATAAGTTTAAAAATGTCATCTTCTGACCCCTATTACTTTTTATTTTTCCACATACAGGGCGGTATGAGGGCTCAATTTTGGCGCCGTGATCTGAAGTTTTTATCTGTACCATTTTTGTTTTCATCTGACTTTTTGATCACTTTTTTATTGTATAAAAAGTGACCAAAAATACGCTTTTTTGAATTTTTTTTACGTGTACGCCATTGAACGTGCGGTTTAATTAACAATATATTTTTATAGTTCAGACATGTACGCACGCGATGATACCACACATGTTTATTTTTATTTACACTTATTTTTTTATGGGAAAAGGGGGGTGATTCAAACTTTTATTAGGGAAGGGGTTAAATGATCTTTATTAACACTTTTTTTTTACTTTTTTTTTTTTTGCAGTGTTATAGCTCCCATAGGGACCTATAACACTACACACACTGATCTCTTATACTGATCATTATTATCCCATAGGAGACTATAACACTGCACACACTGATCTCTTATACTGATCATTGTTATCCCATAGGGGCTATAACACTGCACACACTGCTCTCTTATACTGATCCTTGTTATCCCATAGGAGACTATAACACTGCACACACTGATCTCTTATACTGATCACTGCACACACTGATCTCTTATACTGATCATTATTATCCCATAGGAGACTATAACACTGCACACACTGATCTCTTATACTGATCATTATTATCCCATAGGAGACTATAACACTGCACACACTGATCTCTTATACTGATCATTATTATCCCATAGGAGACTATAACACTGCACACACTGATCTCTTATACTGATCATTGTTATCCCATAGGGACCTATAACACTGCACACACTGATCTCTTATACTGATCATTGTTATCCCATAGGGACCTATAACACTGCACACACTGATCTCTTATACTGATCATTGTTATCCCATAGGGACCTATAACACTGCACACACTGATCTCTTATACTGATCACTGGCGTGTATTAACACGCCTGTGATCATTGTTATCGGCGCTTGACTGCTCCTGCCTAGATCTCAGGCACGGAGCAGTCATTTGCCGATCGGACACAGAGGAGGCAGGTAAGGTCCCTCCCGGTGTCCTGTAAGCTGTTCAGGATGCCGCGATTTCACCACGGCGGTCCCGAACAGCCCAAATGAGCAGCCGGGATACTTTCACCTTCACTTCAGACGCGGCAGTCAGCTTTGATCGCCGCGTCTGAAGGGTTAATACAGGGCATCACATTGATGGCCACTGTGACGACCCAATATGACGCGGGGTCACCGCGTGACCCCGCGGCATATCGCGGGAGCCGGCGGAGGACCTAAATATACGGCCTTCGTCGTTAAGGGGTTAATATTTTTATGAATGCAATAAAAAAGTTATGTTAATAAAAAATAAAAAAAAGATATCGTTGTGATCGTATTGATCTGACTTATATTTTAATGCACAGTGAATGAAGGGTGTTAATACAATGTAAGATTGGTGCCGCAAAAAACAAAAAAAAGCTCTAAAACGGCTCTGTAGATGGAAAAATAAAAGAATTATGGGAATGGGGAGAGGAGGAAAAAAGAAAACACAAAAGCTTAAATGTCCTGTGTTGTTAAAGGGTTAATACTGATAATAAAATCTGTTATTCTCTGCAGATTCTTGTAGCAGGAGATCAGAGGAGAATCTTATATCTTCAGATTATAAAGCAGATGATGATATCACACAAGATACATATGAAGAACATTCCATTATCCCAGATACACCCTCAGCCCTTCACAGCCAAGATCTGTCATCTCATCCTTATATACAGGTCCTGTCTTCTCAGTCATCACAGGATGTTCAGCTAAATAAAGGTCACAGAAAGAATGATGGACATCAAAGAGATCACACAGGGGAGAAGCCATTCTCGTGTTCAGAATGTGGAAAATGTTTTAGCCTTCAATCAAATCTTGTTCAACATCAAAGAACTCACACAGAGGAGAAGCCATTTTTATGTTCAAAATGTGGGAAATGTTTTACCCAGAAATCCTATCTTGTTGAACATCAAAGAACTCACTCAGAGAAGAAGCCATTTTCATGTTCAGAATGTGGGAAATGTTTTACTCAGAAATCAGACCTTGTTCATCATCAAAGAACTCACACAGGAGAGAAGCCATTTTCATGTTCAGAATGTGGGAAATGTTTTCCTTTTAAATCAGGTCTTGTTGTACATCAAAGAACTCACACAGGAGAGAAGCCATTTTCATGTTCAGAATGTGGAAAATGTTTTAGTCAGAAATCAGGCCTTGTTCATCATCAAAAAAATCACACAGGAGAGAAGCCTTTTTCATGTTCACAATGTCGGAAATGTTTTCCTTTTAAATCAGGTCTTGTTGTACATCAAAGAACCCACACAGGGGAGAAGCCATTCTCGTGTTCAGAATGTGGAAAATGTTTTAGTCTTCAATCAAATCTTGTTCATCATCAAAGAACTCACACAGAGGAGAAGCCATTTTTATGTTCAAAATGTGGGAAATGTTTCTCTCACAAATCAGGTCTTGTTAAACATCAAAGAACTCACACAGAGGAGAAGCCATTTTCATGTGCAGAGTGTGGGAAATGTTTTACCCAGAAATCCTATCTTGTTGAACATCAAAGAACTCACACAGGGAAGAAGCCATTTTCATGTGCAGAATGTGGGAAATGTTTTACTCAGAAATCAGACCTTGTTGTACATCAAAGAACTCACACAGGAGAGAAGCCATTTTCATGTTCAGAATGTGGGAAATGTTTTACTCAGAAATCAGACCTTGTTCATCATCAAAGAACTCACACAGGAGAGAAGCCATTTTCATGTTCAGAATGTGGGAAATGTTTTCCTTTTAAATCAGGTCTTGTTGTACATCAAAGAACTCACACAGGAGAGAAGCCATTTCCATGTTCAGAATGTGGAAAATGTTTTAGTCAAAAATCAGACCTTGTTGTACATCAAAGAACTCACACAGGAGAGAAGCCATTTTCATGTGCAGAATGTGAAAAATGTTTTGCTGATCAATCACATCTTGTCAGACATCAAAGAATTCACACAGGGAAGAAGCCAATTTAGAGTATAATATATTAACAATGTGCACAGGATAGTTGACAGATATATAATTATTTTTTTCCTTGTTTTTTATTTCAACAACAATTATACATTCCATAGAAAATCACATTTCCATTTTTCTTTGTCAATTATCAATATTTCTGAATTTTTTTTGTTTTTACCCCTCCCTCTCCCCCCCCTATACATCTCTCCAATCTGGTTCCAGTGCCCTGTCCGACCCTCGACATCTAAATATATCTTTTGCTTTATCTAATACTACCTCCCCCCCCCCCCCGCTAAATAAACCTTCCTATCCCTAAAACCAAACAAAATAGGAAAGTAGCATTTAGCTCCTCCCCCCCCCCCCTCAGAATCCAACTTTCTATCCAGACCCAACCGCATTACTCCTCTCCTCCCTCTCACCTATTTCCTCACTTTCTCTCTCCTGGTATTTACCATACATATCTTCATTCATTCCCCTCCCCCCCCCTACTAATTTAGTATTTGCAAATTTCCTTCCCTTGCCAGCGAGGGGCGCTGCGCCTTCACATCCCACTCCTCCCTGACTATTTGTGCTCCACTGCTGATGTGTCTATTACGCACCCTCCAGGATCAGCAGTTTCGGGGAGGACCTTTGAAGAGCTATTTTAACTTTTTTTTCTTTATTTTATTTTTTTTCTTAATTCATCAGGGAAACCGCTCATATGTAATTCCTTCTCGTGGTCCACTTGGTCCAGTGCCGGGGCTCTCACCCACTCGATTCTCATTCCAACTCGGAGAGAAGGGAAATAATACCATCTTATAGATGCTACTGGCTTTGGTCGGAGAGAACACCCCCCCCCCTTACAAATATATATAATCACCCCCCCCCCCCCCCCCCCATGGCAGGAGGGAGGAAGAAGAATAATACTCCACCTTATCCCTTTATCTAAGACTCCACCAGACACAATCTTTCTCTCCGTCATACCTTTAATCCACCTATCCCAAATTAAGTGGAACTTAGCCAAGCACCCGGCCTTAGCTGCCCAACAGAACTCAGAATCCACCATCTTACATACTGTAGCTTTAAAGGAGAACTCTGAATCCAAGCTTTTACCCACCATTATCTAGCTTTCCCCAAGATATATAAGTATGTAAATGACCTCAGTAGCGTTACATGCAGCCATCCATGTGTTATAGCGATTCCGGAAGTGCAGCCTGTTTTTCCAAATTCTGACTGTCGTTCCACGCTCTTCGGCCGCCCACGGCCATCTTTGGAACGATTTGTCATCATGCAGCGGTTCCTCCCCGTTATATGGCAGCCCCCACTAGTGCTATTCGTTCCCTCCCATCTATGAATATTCATATACCCCCTCATTACTCAGCAGCTATTCGCTCTGCTGAGTAAATTCCTCCCACAATCCTCCTATCAGCAGACGTGAGGCGCGCCTGCGCACTCAGCAGCCTAACCGGACCGGACATGTGATCTCTCCCTGCCTATAATATAACTTAGAGTTACGCCGCCGTAACTCTAAGTTATATTCACAAAGCAAGTTACGCTAGTAATGTGAGTAAAGGCAGATTGTAGCGCATGCGCAGAAGCATTGAAGAGCGCTGCTTCATAGAGGAGACCTGGCTAATCACAAGCAAAAACAGAATATACTAATGCAAATTATAATTATGTAAATGTATTTTTCTCATTATAATGTAAACGCCCATCTTCTATATATATATGAGTGATTTGTTTTAATAAAGTTATTCTTTGTTGGATCTTTTGGTGGTTTGTCCTTTATTTCTGTGAAAAGCGCTTTAGAAAACTTTTTTCTATCTTGCCCAAAGTAAGTATTTTTTAATACTTGTTGTTCATAGTCAAATAATAAGTAACAATAATACTATCTTTAATATATTACACTAAATTTTACAAAATGATATAGTTTTATATATTGAATAACAGTGTTATATATATATACAGTGTGCCTGCTGCTGTTTAGAAAACTAAAATCCCTAATATATGTATATATATATATATATATATATATATATATATATATATATATAGTTACCGTATAATACATATATATATATATATATATATATATATATAAAACAAACAACAAAAAACGTGGTCTCAAATGGCTGGAGGTGCTCAACCCCAAATGCGGTTGTGCATATATACTGGGGGAGCAGATCCTGCCCTTGTAGTCCGTTGCTAGGGGCGATCCCCAGCATAAAAATGCATACAATGGAGGATGCCTGCAGGGACTACAAGTGCCACAATAGAATCCTACACCAGATAAATGGTGTGGATGTGTAACAATTAGAATACAATACAGGAATATGGGAGCACTACTGTGGTAGATGTAAACAATACATTGGCTATCCCTCAACACTGATGTTAAAATTGAGACATTCGCCAGTGTATCCTTATATGAAGGACACACCAGAGCCCGCACACCAACGCCAAGGTTTCTCAAATTGGTGCGAGACCTAACGCTAATCCTACCTGTGCTTGATAAGCAAAACAGGGGCCAGTGGGCAATTACGGCAGCATTCGGTTGACTCACAACTTGCTCCCAGATACCCTCCAGCGTGACTGAGCACACATGCAATGGGAGGAGGGAGGCAAGCTGCAAGCCCCACCTGAGTTGGCTATTATGGGTGCCGGGCCTCACAGGTGCTACCTTAATGCTGCCTTGTAGATATTCAAGGCGCATTAATGTTGGAGTTTACACACCTCCAAATATAAAATTTAAACAACAACAAAAAACATAGTCTCAAATAGCTGGAGGTGCTCAACCCCAAATGCGGTTGTGCATTTATACTGGGGGAGCAGATCCTGCCCTTGTAGTCCGTTGCTAGGGGGGATCCCCAGCATAAAAATGCATACAATGGAGGATGCCTGCAGCGGACTACAAGTGCCACAATAGAATCCTATACCAGATAAATGGTGTAGTCAACCGAATGCTGCCGTAATTGCCCACTGGCCCCTGTTTTGCTTATCAAGCACAGGTAGGATTAGCGTTAGGTCTCGCACCAATTTGAGAAACCTTGGCGTTGGTGTGCGGGCTCTGGTGTGTCCTTCATATAAGGATACACTGGCGAATGTCTCAATTTTAACATCAGTGTTGAGGGATAGCCAATGTATTGTTTACATCTACCACAGTAGTGCATATATATATATATATACGCTTAAGTTTTATACGCAGAAGTTCATGTGCTGAGTATACTGTGGATCATTGTTTTCCAACCAGGGTGTCTCCAGCGGTTGCATAACCCTTGCATTTTTTTTCCCCCCTCTGGTCTGTAGCACACCTGGGGGAGGGGTTAATTGATTAACTGACATCTGAGAAGTTTTATAAGCAGGAGTTGTAAGCAGGACCCACTGTAACTGTACGTATTACTCTCCCTTCATACAAGTAGTTTTTCTTAATAGTTAATAACAGCTGTTTGTCACCAAGGATATGGACAGCAGGATTGGAGGTTTTCTTCAGTGCACATTGTGCCACATGTATACATCTCTGGAGCAGCAGCTTCAGGGTGAATACCGCTGTGACAAATGTCAGCATGTTGCCCACCTGGAAGCTCGTATTAGAGATCTAGAGGAGCAAAATGCAACATTGAGGGCGATTGACAATCTTACAGAGCAAGCAGTTAGTGGGGTAGAAATGGAGGTTGGAGAAACTAGCCAGGACGCCCAAGTAGGGAGCTGGGTTAATGTAGTTAGAGGGACTGGAAAGGGGGCAAGGAAAAGGAAGGTCACTTCTGCTTCTGATCTCCCAAGTAAAATTGCCAAGTTGGGCAATGATGCGAGGGCCTCAGTATCAGAGATGGCAACCCTAGTGGATACTGGTCTCCCTAACAGCCGGGGGAACAGCTCAACTAGTAGTGTGGGGGATGGTAACGCAGGTAGGCCAAGACAGTTAGTTGTGGTAGGGGACTCTATAATCAGGAAGACGGATAGAATAATTTGTCGCCAAGACCACCTCAACCGAATGGTTTGCTGTCTCCCTGGTGCCAGGGTTCGGCATGTGGTGGAAAGGGTGGACAAATTACTAGGGGGGGCTGGGGATGACCCAGTTGTCGTGGTCCATGTGGGAACCAATGACAGAATACATGGTAGGTGGAGGTCCTTGAAGAATAATTACAAGAAACTAGGTGCCAAGCTGAAGGGAAGGACCTCTAAGGTTGTGCTCTCTGGAATACTTCCTGTGCCATGCGCATTGCAGGAAAGACAGCGGGAGCTTAGGGAGTTAAATGCATGGCTTAAGTCGTGGTGTGAGGGGGAAGGGTTTGGGTTTTTAGAGCACTGGGCTGACTTTTCATTGGGGTACAAACTCTATTCTACGGATAATTTGCACCTGAATGGAAGGGGGTCTGCTGTGCTGGGGGAGAGAATCCTGGAAGGGGTGGCTGAGTATTTAAACTAGGTGAGTGGGGGGAGGATAATAAAGCAAAGAAAGCAGACAGTGGGATGGATAGGTTAGAGAGGGGTCAGGACATAATGGTGGGTGGAGAGGAGTCCTGTGGGGGGAGGTTAAGAGCAGTGGATAAGGAGATCCATGCGTTACAAACCAGCTGTAAAAATAAACGTAGCCCGAAAAATTGTAATCCCAATAATTCAAAAAATTCCATTAGCCCCAATAACTCAATAACTACAATAAGCCCCATTAACTCAAAAAATACCATTAGCCCCAATAACTTAACCCCTTAACGACGCAGGACGTATATTTATGTCCTGCGCCGGCTCCCGCGATATGAAGCGGGATCGCGCCGCGATCCCGCATCATATCGCGTGGGTCCCGGCGCTAATCAACGGCCGGGACCCGCGGCTAATACCACACATCGCCGATCGTGGCGATGTGCGGTATTAACCCTTTAGAAGCGGCGGTCAAAGCTGACCGCCGCTTCTAAAGTGAAACTGAAAGTATCCCGGCTGCTCAGTCGGGCTGTTCGGGACCGCCGCGGTGAAATCGCGGCGTCCCGAACAGCTGATCGGACACCGGGAGGGCTCTTACCTGCCTCCTCGGTGTCCGATCGACGAATAACTGCTCTGTGCCTGAGATCCAGGCAGGAGCAGTCAAGCGCCGATAATGCTTATCACAGGCGTGTTAATACACGCCAGTGATCAGGATGAGAGATCAGTGTGTGCAGTGTTATAGGTCCCTATGGGATAATAATGATCAGCATAAGAGATCAGTGTGTGCAGTGTTATAGGTCCTATGGGACCTATAACACTGCAAAAAAAAAGTAAAAAAAAAGTGTTAATAAAGGTCATTTAACCCCTTCCCTAATAAAAGTTTGAATCACCCCCCTTTTCCCATAAAAAAAATAAAACAGTGTAAAAAAAATAAAAATAAACATATGTGGTATCGCCGCGTGCGTAAATGTCCGAACTATAAAAATATATCATTAATTAAGCCGTACGGTCAATGGCGTACACGCAAAAAAATTCCAAAGTCCAAAAAAGCGTATTTTGGTAACTTTTTATAACATTAAAAAATGAATAAAAAGTGATCAAAAAGTCAGATCAAAACAAAAATCATACCAATAAAAACTTCAGATCACGGCGCAAAAAATGAGTCCTCATACCGCCCCGTACGTGGAAAAATAAAAAAGTTATAGGGGTCAGAAGATGACATTTTTAAACGTATAAATTTTCCTGCATGTAGTTATGATTTTTTCCAGAAGTGCGACAAAATCAAACCTATATAAGTAGGGTATCATTTTAACCGTATGGACCTACAGAATAAAGATCAGGTGTCATTTTTACCGAAATATGCACTGCGTAGAAACGGAAGCCCCCAAAAGTTACAAAATGGCGTTTTTTTTTCGATTTTGTCGCACAATGCTTTTTTTTTCCGTTTCGCCGTGCATTTTTGGGTAAAATGACTAATGTCACTGCAAAGTAGAATTGGCGATGCAAAAAATAAGCCATAATATGGATTTTTAGGTGGAAAATTGAAAGGGTTATGATTTTTAAAAGGTAAGGAGGAAAAAACGAAAGTGCAAAAACGGAAAAACCCTGAGTCCTTAAGGGGTTAAATAACAACGTTAGACGCAATAACGCAAAAAATCCCATTAGCCCCAATAACTTAAATAGTACAATTAACCCTTATAACTCAAATAATAACATTAACCCCAATAACTCTGAAAATCCCATTAGTGAGACTATATGTGTAAAACTTAATGGAAATGGAAAGTGTATGTTCACAAATGCCAGAAGCCTAGCAAATAAAATGGGGTAACTTGAGGCCTTGATACTGGAGGAACATATTGATATAGTTGGGGTCACTGAGACATGGCTGGTGATATAGTTGGGGTCACTGAGACATGGCTGGACTCCTCGCATGACTGGGCTGTCAATCTGCAGGGGTTTACATTGTTTCGCAAGGATAGAATGAACAGAAAAGGTGGTGGAGTCTGTCTGTATGTAAGAAGTGGTATGAAAGTCAGTGTGAACGATGCCATAGTGTGTGATGATTCTGAGGAGGTGGAATCACTGTGGGTAAAATTACAAAAGGAGGGAAATACTGAAAAAATAATATTTGGTGTAATCTACAGACCCCCTAATATCACTGAAGAGATAGAAGTTCGGCTTCATAAACAAATAGAGAGGGCCGCCCGGGCAGGTACAGTGGTAATAATGGGAGATTTTAACTATCCAGATATAGATTGGGGCCGGGGGTTGGCTAAAACTACAAAGGGGAGAAAATTCCTAAATTTATTGCAGGATAATTTTATGGGCCAGTTTGTGGAGGACCCAACAAGAAGTGATGCCTTGTTGGATCTGATCATTTCCAACAGGGCAGAGCTGATTGGTAATGTAACTGTGCGGGAAAACCTTGGGAATAGCGACCACAATATAGTTACTTTTGACTTAAAATGTAGAAAACAAAGACAGACGGGGAAGGCAAAAACATATAACTTTAAAAAGGCAAATTTCCCTGGGCTGAGATCTGCACTACAGGACATAGACTGGGGGGAGGTGTTGTCAAATACTGATACAGAAGGTAAATGGGACATCTTTAAATCAACTCTAAATAACTATACAGCTAAATATATACCAAAGGGGGAACAAATATAAACGATTAAAACTAAATCCTACATGGCTGACAAATGAGGTTAAAAAAGCAATAAACAACAAAAAAATAGCCTTCAAAAAATTCAAATCTGATGTGTCAGCGATAACATTTAAACAGTACAAGGAGCTTAATAAAATCTGTAAAAATGTAATAAAAACAGCAAAAATTCAAAATGAGAGACAGGTGGCCAATGAAAGCAAAACTAATCCTAAATATTTTTTTAGATATATAAATACAAAAAACCAAGGACAGAGCATGTAGGACCCCTTAATAATGATAATGGGGAGGTTGTCACGGGCGATCAAGAGAAGGCGGAGCTACTGAATGGGTTCTTTAGTTCTGTATATACTATGGAAGAAGGAGCTGACATTGGCCAGGTCAGTGCTGGTAACACATCATGTACAGGTCAGTGCTGGTAACACATCATGTACAGATCAGTGCTGGTAACACATCATGTAATGTACTGAACTGGCTTAATGTAGAGATGGTACAAGGTAAGTTAAGCAAAGTAAATGTAAGCAAATCTCCAGGGCCGGATGGATTGCACCCAAGAGTTCTAAGAGAGGTAAGTTCAGTAATATCTGTACCCTTGTTCATGATATTTAGAGATTCTCTGGTGTCTGGTATTGTGCCAAGGGACTGGCGCAAGGCTAATGTGGTGCCAATCTTCAAGAAGGGCTCTAGGTCTTCGCCAGGCAATTATAGACCGGTAAGTCTAACGTGCATTGTGGGTAAATTGTTTGAAGGACTTATAAGGGATTACATACAGGAATACATAGGGGATAATAGTATTATAAGTGATAGCCAGCATGGGTTTACTAAGGATAGAAGTTGTCAAACCAATCTAATTTGCTTTTATGAAGAGGTGAGTAGAAGCCTTGACAGAGGAATGGCTGTGTATATAGAGGAGGGCTGTGTATATAGAGGGGGGCTGTGTATATAGAGGGGGGCTGTGTATATAGAGGGGGGGCTGTGTATATAGGGATGGGGGGGCTGTGTATATAGAGGGGGGCTGTGTATATAGAGGGGGGGCTGTGTATATAGAGGGGGGGGCTGTGTATATAGAGGAATGGCTGTGGATATAGTGTTTCTGGATTTTGCTAAAGCATTTGATACTGTCCCTCACAGATGTATGACAGGTAAGTTAAGGTCTTTGGGCTTGGAAACTTTAGTTTGTAACTGGATTGAACACTGGCTCATGGATCGTACCCAGTGAGTGGTGGTCAATGATTCGTACTCTGATTGGTCCCCGGTTATTAGTGGTGTACCCCAAGGTTCTGTACTGGTCCCGCTGCTGTTTAATTTATTTATCAATGATATAGAAGATGGTATTAACAGCTCTGTTTCTATCTTTGCAGATGACACCAAGCTTTGTAGCACGGTACAGTCTATAGAGGATGTGTATATAGTGGGGGGGCTGTGTATATAGAGGGGGGCTGTGTATATAGAGGATGGTAATAACAGCTCTGTTTCTATCTTTGCAGATGACACCAAGCTTTGTAGCACGGTACAGTCTATAGAGGATGTGCATAAGTTACAAGATGACTTGGATAGACTAAGTGTCTGGGCATCCACTTGGCAAATGAGGTTCAATGTGGATGAATGTAAAGTTATGCATCTGGGTACTAATAACCTGCAACATCGTATGTCTTAGGGGGGCTGTGTATATAGAGGGGGGCTGTGTATATAGAGGGGGGCTGTGTATATAGAGGGGGGCTGTGTATACTAATAACCTGCATGCATCGTATGTCTTAGGGGGGATTAAACTGGCAGAGTCACTGGTAGAGAAGGATCTGGGTGACTTGTAGATCACAGACTACAGAATAGCATGCAATGTCAGGCTGCTGCTTCCAAAGCCGGCAGGATATTGTCATGTATAAAAAGAGGCATGGACTCAAGGGACAGGGACATAATACTCCCCCTTTATAAAGCATTGGTACGGCCTCACCTGGAATATGCTGTTCAGTTTTGGGCACCTGTACATAAAAGGGACACTGCGGAGCTGGAAAGGGTGCAGACTAAACTAATATGGGGCATGGAACATCTTAGCTATGAGGAGCGATTAAAGGAGTTACAATTGTTTAGTCTTGAGAAGAGACGTTTAAGGGGGGATATGATAAACGTATATAAGTATATAAATGGCCCATACAAAAAATATGGAGAAAAACTGTTCTAGGTTAAACCCCCACAAAGGACGAGGGGGCACTCCCTCCGTCTGGAGAAGAAAAGGTTTAGTCTAAAGGGGCGACACGTCTTCTTTACCGTGAGGACTGTGAATTTATGGAACGGTCTACCTCAGGAACTGGTCACAGCAGGAACAATTAACAGCTTTAAAACAGGGTTAGATACATTCCTGGAACAAAATAACATTAATGCTTATGCAGAATTATAAAACTACATCCCTTTCCCTTATCCCCTTACACCCTTCCCTTCAATTCCCTGGTTGGACTTGATGGACGTCTGTCTTTTTTCAACCATACTAACTATGTAACTATGTAAGATCATTAGGGGGCGGTGGTGCAGATCATTAGGGCAGTAGTGCAGATCATTAGAGGGCAGTGTCAAAGATCATTAGGGGGCAGTAGTGCAGATCATTAGAGGGCAGTGGTGCAGATCATTAGGGGGCAGTGGTGCAGATCATTAGAGGGCAGGAGCAGTGGTGCAGATCATTAAGGGGCAGTGGTGCAGATCATTAGGGCAGTAGTGCAGATCATTAGAGGGCAGGGGCAAAGATCATTAGGGGGCGGTGGTGCAGATCATTAGGGGGCAGTGTCAAAGATCTTTAGGGGGCAGTGGTGCAGATCATTAGGGCAGTAGTGCAGATCATTAGAGGGCAGGGGCAAAGATCATTAGGGGGCGGTGGTGTAGATCAATAGGCGGCAGTGTCAAAGATCATTAGGGGGCAGTGGTGCAGATCATTAGGGGGCAGTGTCAAAGATCATTAGAGGGCAGTGGTGCAGATCATTAGGGGCAGTGTCAAAGATCATTGGGGGCAGTAGTGCAGATCATTAGGGGGAAGTAGTGTGGTAGTCGGGTGATACAAGCTAGCTCAGGGTCTGGTGGTATTAACCCTGTGTGGGGACAAGTTGGTATTAACCCCTTATTTGTATCGTGACGCCAGGGTGCAGGTTTTTCCAGTTGGTTCACTGCCGCTAATCTGCCCAGAAACGGTGATGGAAGTAATAGAATGTCCACGGCTGAAGTTATGCAGAACGTTAACTCTTTACTTGTAGCTTGTGCAGCAATAACAACCATTAACAGTCTTTACGGTTCTGAGGTCTCTGGTTTGCAGGTAACCTCGCACACTTGTCAGGACTGAGCATATACTTGAGTGAACCACTGTGCTACTGTTACTTTGGCTTGGAAGTAGTCACGGAGTTATAAGTGGCTGCTGTGAGATGGCTTGAGGCCTATCTGAGATGAGTAGAGATAAGAGATAAATCTGTGCTTGTCTTATCTGATGATCCCGGAACTAACACAGGAACAAACAGGAAGAAGGATCAGAATACAGTGGTCCCTCAACATACAATGGTAATTCGTTCCAAACGAGCCATGGTTTGTTGAATCCATCGTATGTTGAGGGATTCGTGCAATGTAAAGTATAGGAAGCTGTACTCACCTGTCCCCGCCGTTCCGGACCGCGACCCGCCGCTCCCCATGCTGTTCCCGCCGCTCCCGATGGTGACCCCGGGCCTCCGCTGGGCTCTCCTGGTCTTCTCCGGTCCTCCGCTGTCTTCCTCAAGGCCTTACTGGGCCTGCGTAGCGACGTCATTACGCCACTGCGTACGCCGTTCCTATTGGATGACGGGACGGCGTGCGCAACAGCGTATTGACGTCACCGGAGAGGGCCGAGAAGACACCGGAGGACCAGCGCTGGACCCGAAGGGCACCCCGGAGCATCGTGGAGGGGTAAGTAATACTCACCGCACCACACGGGGAACATTAAGCTGCTATCCGGCAGCAGCTTAAGCATTTTGTGCTGCCGGATAGCACTTAATGCGATGGCCCCGACATAAAACGGCATCGTATGTTGATGCTGACATCGACATGCGATGGCCTCTGAGAGGCCATCGTATGTCGATTTGATCATATGTCGGGGGCCATCGTATGTCGGGGGGGGGGTCACTGTACAGCCCTTTATATAGTGTGGGCTAGACTAATGCTCATTGGTGGTAGTTGCTTAGTTACCTGTGACCATTGAATCATGGGTACATCACATGACTCGCAGGTCCAAACATATAACTCTATACAAATATCACATGATAAACGTATCACATGACTTAAGGTTTTATATATCACCAATCACATATACCATACAATTTATACAACTTCAATTATAACTGGCAGAGAATATAGAAGAAGAAATAGGGTTCTTGTCATAAACGTCCACGGGGAGACAGGGATCAGAGCCAAGGGCATGAAGTGACTCTGATTAAGGGGACTCTTACCATGGGACAGAACTGTTACGACACTCCCCGACAGGTAGAGGAAGCCGCCGCTTGGAATGATCCCCTTCTCCAGGAACGCAGGTTGGTTCCAGCCGAACGTCCAACTCCCGACTGGAGGATACGAACGCGGCCGCTCCCGATCAGCAAATCAGTCATACTCCTTCCATAGCTAGAAATAACGAAAGCGCTGTCCCAATAGTAATTCCCCCCCACAAACGAGACCAGCTCCGTCTTGAGGGTTAAATAGGAATGACTTTAATGGGGCTACCTGCCCGGTATTTATGCAGGTCTCCACCAGGTGGACACACCCCTAGGGGACCTGATGGGAGACTGTAAAACATAGTGGACAGTATCCAATCGAGGTGGCTTAAACATAAGCCCTTCCCACTTTACCCATACCTCCCTCCTATCTATCCCCCAGAAAACTGGGAAGAAATCCAATTATCTCCCAGGACGAAGAAAGCCAATTATCTCCCAGAACAGAGACAATCGCCATCCCAGAACACAACAAGAAAACACATTGAAACATATAAATGACGAAAAAGAAGGCGGGCGGCAGCTTCAAGCGGTGTTTGGTAGATAAAGGGTCCGTTTTTAGTTCCATAGGATTTGTACCGAACACTGCTGATTTTTCCTCGGGTCCCAAAAACGGCCGCCGCCTCGTGGTTGGCGAACGACGACCACCCGTACGAATGGAATGGAGAGGTGTCTGCGGTTAACCACAACGTTCTAATTGGGGCCAAGAGGTTAACCAGCAGATGGATCCGTCACACAGCTCCCCCCTTGTGGGACACTCCGACAGACCCGGCTTGACCCTTTTGGCAGGTCAACTTGGGGATGACCGGACTAGGAGGTGGTAAGAAAGTTGGTTTGCCGAGACAATCCATCTGCATCCAGGGGCATCCAGGACAGGGGCATTCATAAGAGCTTGTTTAAGGGCTTGAACTCAGCTTCACAAGCTGGAGACCACAGGACCTGCTTAGGGAGATTTTTCTTGGCCAGGTCAGTCAGGGGTTTAGCAATAGTGCTGTAGTCGGGGACAAAGCGTCTATAGTATCCTGCTGTCCCTAGGAAGGCTAGCACCTAGGTCTTAGTGATAGGTGTGGGCCAGTTAGCTACTGCCTCTATCTTGGCTGGCTCGGGTCTCTTGCTCCCACACCCCACTCTGTGACCCAGGTATTGGACTTCAGCCATGCCTAAATGTCACTTTTCTGGCTTCAATGTCAGGCCAGCGGCCCGAATTTTGTCCAGGACTACCCCTACATGCACCAGGTGTTCCTCCCAGGACCCACTGTAGATCGCAATGTCATCCAGGTATGCACAAGCAAATTCCTGGAATCCATCGCTGGAAGGTAGCCAGGGCATTCTTCATCCCAAATGGCATGACCTTGAATTGGTACAAGCCAAATGGGGTGATGAAGGCCGACTTGGGGATAGCATCCTCGGCCAGGGGAATCTGCCAGTAGCCTTTACACAGGTCTATGGTGGTCAGATAGCACCCCTGGCAATGCGGTCTAATAATTCATCTACCCGGGGCATCGGGTAGGCGTCAGTGGTGGTCCGCTCTTTGAGTCGCCTGTAGTCCACACAGAACTGGGTGGTCCCATCCTTCTAAGGCACCAGGACTACAGGCGAAGCCCACGGGCTATCGGAGGGTTCAATTACCCCAAGCTGGGTCATCTCCTGTATCTCCTTCCGCATTCCTTCTCAGACTGCTTCAGGGATACGGTAAGGGGGTTGTTGCAGAGGGTTCTGTCCAGGGGTCTCTACCTTATGTACAGCTAGGGTAGTGTAGCCGGGCTCTTGGGAGAATGTCGCCTGCTTCTCCCATAGAAGCTGTCTTGCCTGTTCCTTCTCTATGGGGCTAAATTGGTCACCTAGCTGTACAAGGCTGGTAAGGTCAGTCTGGGAGTCCCTCTCTAACAAATCTGGTAAGGGTAAACTCTCTGTATGTCTGCAGCAGGGGCACATACTGCAGCGATATCCTCCGGTCTGTCCTGATACTCCTTCAGCATGTTCACATGAAAGGATAGCTGGATCCTCTCATCTGAACAGCTGGCTATAAGATAGGTAGTATCACATACCTGAGCTAACACCATATACGGGCCCTGCCAAGATGCTTGCATCTTGTTTGCCTTTACAGGTTTGAGCACTAGCACTTTCTGCCCAACCTGAAAGACTCACGGTGGGGCACCCTGATCGTACCACCTCTTCCGTCTCCCCTGGGCCACCTGGAGATTTTCTCTTACCATCAGAGACAGTTTCTCCATGCGGTCCCGGAGTTCCAGGACATACGTCACTATGGGGGTCCCTTCTTGCTCTGTCTCCCCTTCCCAGTGGCCTCTAATGAGATCTAGGGGCCCGCGGACCCTTCTCCCATATAGCAACTCAAAGGGGGAGAACCCAGTAGATTCCTGGGGCACCTCTCTGTAGGAAAACAACAGATTAGGCAGGAATCGCTCCCAGTCTCTGCAAGTGTCGGAAAAGGTCCTCAACATCTGTTTGAGGGTGCCATTAAATTGCTCACAGAGACCGTTAGTCTGTGGATGATAAGTTGAGCGAAGCAGTGGTTTAATGCCGCACACCTTCCACAGTTGTTGGGTGAGCACAGCGGTAAATTGGGTTCCCTGGTCAGAGAGAATCTCCTTAGGGAACCCAACCCTGGTAAAAATCCTAACCAGGGAATCAGCAACTGTCTCTGCCTCTATATTAGACAGCACTACTGCCTCTGGGTAGCGGATGGCGTAGTCCACCACGGTGAGAATATATTTCTTACCGGATGGGCTAGCCCTGGCCAGTGGACCTACAATGTCAACGGCTATGCGGGCAAAGGGCTCCCCAATGATTGGCATAGACATAAGCCTAGCTCTTGGGTGGTCCCCCCGCTTTCCTACCCGTTGACAAGTATCACACGTACTACAATATATCCGCACAGCCTGATTGAAATTTGGCCAAAAGAAGTTCTGCAGGATCCTATAGGCTGTGCGGCGGGATCCTAGATGTCCAGCTAGCGGAACATCATGCCCTATCCGCAGAATCTCCTGCCGCTATTTTGCGGGTACTACCAGCTGTCGATTCGGCGGAGGGGCAACACTCCTTGGGGAAGGCTTAGGGATCCTATATAACCTGTCCCCCACCCACTCATACCGCTTCCTATCTACTCCTTCTTCTTCAGTATCCGCCCTGTCTCTGTACTTCTGGAGCGTCGGATCTGCTTGGGTTTCCCTCCAAAACTCCTCCGGGGAATCCCAGCTAACAAAGGTCGGTTCTAGGTTACCAGTCGGGGAATCGGGTCTTACCTGGGTCTCAACAGCAGGTGAGCTGGTTCCAGCAGCACGGGTCTGAGCACGGGTAGTCACTGGGTTAACATCCGCAGGTCCCATTGGAGCATAAGCGGAAACCAAAGGGGCCAAGTCATTCCCAAGCAAAACATTGGCAGGTAAGTCTTTCATGACCCCCACATTCACATTTCCAGAGCCCGCTCCCCAATCCAAATGAACCCGGGCAACAGGTAGACGGAACACGGCGCATCCTGCTACCCTCACTGCTACCATATTTCCAGTATGTTGGTGTTCCGAAACCAGGTTCTTTTGAAGCAGGGTCATAGTGGCTCCGGTGTCTCTCAGACCAGTGACCATTTTTCCATTCAGTTTAACGGTCTGCCTGTGCTGTTGATGGTTATCCTGCTGGGCTGCTTGTACTGGGTCCGCCTCATGTAGTATACCCCAAACTTCCTCCTGCTCAAGACAGTGAGCGGAGGATTGGGGTAGCTGCTGATTTCCGCCGGCTGGTCTTCTCTATGACTGGGCTTGGTTGGAATTGCTCAACAGGCACTCTGGTCTCTTGTGCCCCAATTGTTTGCACCCATAGCACCGGATAGGCTGGGAGTAATCTCGGGCGTTCAATCGGGCTGGTTGAACATAATTGTTCGCTGGTGGCATTGTGGGGTTGCGTTGCGCTGGGGGGTGATACACAGTAGAGGTTGGAGGTGCTGCCGTTTTGTACTCCACTCGGGTAGGGACCTTGGTTGTTTCCCGGTCCAGCTTCCGTGCATCTGTGTACTCCTCAGCCAGACGAGCAGCTTCGGGTAAGGTAGCGGGTTTGCGGTCCCTAACCCACTTAGGATTTGTACCGAACACTGCTGATTTTTCCTCGGGTCCCAAAAACGGCCGCCACCTCGTGGTCGGCGAACGACGACCACCCATATGAATGGAATGGAGAGGTGTCTGCGGTTAACCACAAAATTCTAATTGGGGCCAAGAGGTTAACCAGCAGATGGATCTGTCACAAGAACCATGTTCTGTACCAGGACACCACAAACCCCCTTACTTGAAAGAAGTCGTCCCCAACGTAAGTCCCCTGGCAGAGGAACGGAATGGCCAAGGCCTGATGCAGTCCTGGAGCTCAAGTTCGTTAGTGTCCATTCCAGGCTGATGGGGAAAAATAAATGAGGAAAGTAAACAAACAGTCTCTTGTATTCCATAAGAAAGTCCATGTATGCTTTGTATGCTCCGGCACTGTTTTGGAAGTGTCCATGCTTATATAACCGGATAAAAGACAAATATATATATATATATATATTGTTTGTTTGTTTTTAAACAGGATGAGCATGAACAGGGTTAGCTAAAATATCAGATTTTTCTAGCTCACCAACAGGATTAGCAATAACAAATAATAACCTGTAACTATTGTGTGTATTTTTATTTTATTTTTTTCTGTATGTATCATGTATGTTATACTATTTCATGTGTGGTATAACTCTATACCCTTAATTATTTGGTTTTGTAGTGTACATAGTTACAGTTAGTATGGTTGAAAAAAGACATACATCCATCAAGATTAACCAGGGAATTGAAGGGAAGGGTGTAAGGGGATAAGGGGAAGGGATGTAGTTTTATAATTCTGCATAAGCATTAATGTTATTTTGTTCCAGGAATGTATCTAACCCTGTTTTAAAGCTATTAATTGTTCCTGAGGTAGACTGTTCCATAAGTTCACAGTACTCATGGTAAAGAAGGCGTGTCGCCCCTTAGACTAAACCTTTTCTTCTCCAAACGGAGGGAGTGGCCCCTCGTCCTTTGAGGGGGCTTAACCTGGAACAGTTTGTCTCCATATTTTTTACAATTGTAACTCCTTTAATCGTTCCTCGTAGCTAAAATGTTCCATGCCCCATATTAGTTTAGTCGCACGTCTCTGAACCCTTTCCAGCTCCGCAGTGTCCCTTTTATGGACTGGTGCCCAAAACTGAACAGCATATTCCAGGTGAGGCCGTACCAATGCTTTATAAAGGGGGAGTATTATGTCCCTGTCCCTCGAGTCCATACCTCTTTTTATACATGACAATATCCTGCCGGCCTTGGAAGCAACAGCCTGACATTGCATGCTATTCTGTAGTCTGTGATCTACAAGTACACCCAGATCCTTCTCTACCAGTGACTCTGCCAGTTTAATCCCCCCTAAGACATACGACGCTGCAGGTTATTAGTACCCAGATGCATAACTTTACATTTATCCACATTGAAACTCATTTGCCAAGTGGATGCCCAGACACTTAGTCTATCCAAAGCTTGGTGTCATACAAAGCTTGGTGTCATCTGCGAAGATAGAAACAGAGCTGTTAATGCCATCCTCTATATCATTGATAAATAAATTAGTGTAGTAATACTATAACTATAAACATCAAGTTAACTTATGTAGTACTGAGGTTGTGGAGTATGTATACTATGGTGAGGCTAATACATACTGAATACATTAGAGCATAAATCACATTTGAGTACAGTTCACAGTTGAGTATAGTTCACATTTGATTTTGCATAAAGTTGATATTACGCCACTGACATTTTAGACACTTATACACTGTTTTCGGATTGGGTTGCCTGAGGCTATCTCCCCAATGCCTGTGCTACTAGGGCCTATCGATAACCAAATACCTATCCCTAGAACATTAGATACAGATAACATTTTGGGTGCTATCACCTTTAAGTTTTGACCTTTAACGTGTGTTTTCTGTTAGCTACAGGTATACTTTCTGGCCACAAAAACATTCCTGACACGTAAAGACAAACTAAGCAAGAGAAATGAAAGACACTGAGTGTATAAGGTGGCTTGGAACTGATATGAATAATGTTACAGTCCCTGACGTACATGTACTGAGTAGTGAGAATCATGTACTGAAGTTTATGTGAACTGCAAAGTACTTATTTGTTTGTGTACACTGAAATCAATATTATGTGTACTGAATTAGTGAGATAGATTAGATTAGTCTCGGTATCTAAGTGGAAGCTGCCCTTGTGTCGACCTTTGAGCCCGACGCAACACCACCTCCTGGGTTTCAGGTACTGCTTCTTCTCCCGACACTGCTTCTTCTGAGGCACTCGGTTCTTCGGCCCTTGAGGGACCAGCTTGAGGGCTGGATTCCAGAGTTTCACTTGGACCTGGGCTGAGAGGATCCATAAGGATTGGAGAGACAGGATCTCTACTTGTACTGGAATTTGTAGAAGGTGTTGTCGGAGACAGACTCACAACTGGAGAGGAAACCAGGGTTGGTTGTGTTAGAGTCGGACATGGCATAGCACAGAAAACAGTTGGTTGATGAGGGGAGAACATTGGCACATCCATCGATGGATGAATCCCCTCGCCTGGTACATATTCCCTGACGGGCTTGGTGACTGTGAGAACAGGAGGAGGAGGAGGCTCGGGTAGATCCTCTCGGAGGCACAACTTTATCCGATTGCGATGGACCACCTGCGGTTCAAACCCATCTTTCTGTACTTCATAGACGTCTGTGTCTGGGTATGGCAAAGCGGTAATGGTGTAGGGTTCAGTCTCCCATATGGAATCGAGCTTGTGAGTTCTGGGAAACTTCCGCAGCCATACTCTGTCCCCTAAGTTCAACAGTTGAGCAGAGGCATGTCGGTTGTAGACCCTCTGCTGCCTTTCTTGGGCCTCGCCCATCTTCTTCCCCACAATTTCTTTTGCTTCCTGAATTCGCCTCTGGGGATTGGAAATCCAGTCTTGTGAGGTCTGTGGGGAGTTATTGAAGGATGCTTGCAACCCAAAGGCTCTATCTTTAGGAAGTTGCCCATGTCGGCCCATCATAAGATAGAAAGGATTATATCCTGTGGAGCAGTGAACAGTATTGTTATATATCTCCAGTAGCTTGGGCAAAAATTAGGGCCATTCGTCATGCTTGGACGGTTGCTGCTCGCAGCATGTGTATGAAGACTTGGTTTATCCTCTCACACAACCCATTCCCTTGGGGGGTGGTAGGCTGTTGTCCAAAGCTTCTCACAATCGTGAAACTGGCAAAACTCCTGAAACAGTTGAGCTTCAAAGGCGGTTCCTCTGTCTGTTAGAACCCAGGATCTGGACCCAGTGAGAGTAAAACATCTGTGCAGCAGTCTTCGCCATGAGGTCCTTGATGGGCACTACTACTACCCACTTGGAGTAATGGTCCACAATAGTGAGGTCGTAAGTACACCCTGATCGGGTGGCTGTCAACTTCACATGATCCAAGGCGACCAGCTGGTTGGGTCTTTCCGTCTGGATGGAATGAAGAGGTGCTCTCGCATCCTTGCGGAGGTTCTTGGTGACATTGCAGACAGTGCACTCTCCACACCATTTCTCGATGTCTACCTTCATCCCAATCCAATAGAACCGTTGTCGGACGGTGGCTTTGGTCTTATGGATTCCAATGTGTCCCGATTGGTCGTGGTAAGCATTCAGGACCATTGTTGCATCTCTTCTAGGGATTAGAATCAGATGAAGGCGTTCGCCTGTGACTGGATCCAATGAATTCCTATACAGCAGTCCCTTATGAATGAACAACCGATTTCTTTGACGCCATACGCTTTATAATTCGAAGTCACACTGGGCCCGGCATAGTCGGGTGGGGACCTTCTTCAGAAGTAGCTAGTCGACCAAATCCCCCATAACATGGCTTTCATCCTGCAACGTCTTCCAAGTATACAGGTCCTCGGGAACCTTTGTAGATCCAGGCTCTCCATCGGCCTGAGTTGCCAGAACATTTTGACAGACAAACCTTTGGTAGAAAGGGGACATCTCCCTATCCTCCCATTCGTCCTCAGCCAGGGGCTCTGCGCCAGGTGCCATGTGTGATAACACATCCGCGTTCATATTGGACTTCCCACTGCGGTACTTGATGTTGAACTCAAAATTGGCGAGTCTGGAGACCCAGCGCTGTTCTATGGCCCCCAACTTAGCTGTGTTGAGATGCGCCAACGTGTTGTTGTCCGTATAGACCGTGAAAAGGAGTGGCTGCCAGATAATCCTTGAACTTTTCGGTCACGGCCCAGACCAAGGCAAGGAGTTCCAATATAAAGGAGCTGTAATTGGTGTCATTCTTCTCTGCCCCTCGCAGATGTCTACTGGCATAGGCGATCACCCTCTCCTTGCCATCTTGCTCTTGCGATGGTACAGCACCTAGTCCCTCGAAGCTGGCGTCAGTGTATAGTCGGAAGGGCTGGCCATAGTCAGGATATGCCAGGATAGGAGGCTCAGTGAGCAGGTACTTCAGAGCTCTGAAGGCAGTTTCTTGCTCCTCGGCCCACTGGATAGGGAGTCTCCCATTGTAGTTCTCTTTAGCGGTACCCCGGAGAAGAGCGGTCAAAGGTCTAGCGATTTGGGCAAAGTGTGGGATGAATCGGCAGTAGTATCCCGCAAATCCCAGAAAGCTTCTTACATCCCTTACTGTACGAGGGGTAGGCCAGTCTTTCACAGCTCTCACTTTTTCAGGATCAGGTTGCACTCCATCAGCACTAACGACTTGCCCGAGATAGTGGACTTGTGGCATCAGCAGGTGGCACTTGGAGGGCTTAATTTTTTAAACCTTGCTTGATGAGGACTTGGAATACTTCTTTTAAGTGATCTAGATGCTCTTGGTAAGTCTTGGAGTAGACTATGACATCGTCCAGGTAGAGTAGTACACTCTGGAAATTGAGATGTCCAAGGCATCGCTCCATAAGGCGTTGGAAAGTCGCTGGGGCGTTACACAGCCCAAAAGGCATGCTCTTAAATTCAAATAACCCCATCGGGGTCACGAAGGCCATCTTCTCTTGATCCTCTTTGGCCATTGGTACCTGCCAGTATCCACTGGTCAAATCTAAGGTAGAAAAATATGCAGCTGATCCCAGGGCAGTCAGGGACTCTTCAAAGCGAGGCAGAGGGTAGGCATCTTTGTGAGTGACGTTGTTTAACTTCTGGTAATCTACGCAGAAGCGGATGGTCCCATCCTTCTTCTTTACCAGAACCAGAGGTGTGGCCCAAGGGCTCTGACTCTCTTGAATGACGTCAGCCACTCCTCCCACTTAGTCTCTGGGGGTATTCTCATCCCCTCTTTGCAACTGTTTCCACCAGGGTTGTGGCTGACTGTGTCCGCTTCTGGGGACTGCCTGGGTTGTCCCTTGTCGGGCTACTTGTGGCCGGGTGAGTACATCCATGGGTCCTAGATGGCATAGCTGAGCAACAGGAGTGTACTTCGGCAATCAAGTAACAACATCAGACAAATTGATCAGTCGCACAGGGACTCGCCCATCGGACACTGTGACCAGACTTCTCACTGCACGGACTAAGGGGTAATCTTCTGGCTGGATTGGGTCCAAGTAAGGATTGATAACTCCGATTCTTTACCCCTGGTCGAGCCCGACACCAGATAATGGTCTCCATCTGCGGATGAAGTACTACAGAGCGCATGTCCTCAATCCTGACTCAGCAGATCTCTCCTTGTCGGTTAACAAACTTCTGTTCTGCTTGTAGAGTCTTCAGGAGGTGTTGCACAGCTCGCCGGCCTGTGGGTGACATGTGTGGAAGAGATGCATGCAAGGACCCCACTATCTCCTTAAAACAATATCTCATGATATTCATCCCCAAGATGAAATCTGCTGCCCCTCTGTCAATTATATTTGTGATTATTACACCTTGTCCTCAGAGGACATGCTCCCCAATTTGGATAGTGGGCTCCCAGTATCCATGCCTGGGTACTGGTTTCCCGTTCTCTGCCATTACCTGAAAACCCACATAATCTGGCTCACACAACATTTCAGGACCCCAATACTTATAAAACACATATTTTGGTATTGTAGAGACCTGGGAACATGTATCAATAAGGGCCTCTAACTGAACCCCCTCTACTATAACCTACACATAGGGGCATGGGGCGACGTAAAGGGAAAGTCCTGATCGGGTGTTTGTTGCATTTGGACCTGGTGACGATGCTCCTGAGGGGTGGTCCTCGACCTCAGGGGATTACCGTTTAATTTTTATAGAGCCGGCTAGGTTATGCAATTATTTCTTTAACTTCATTTCTTTAACTTCATTCGATACCGAATATTACACCACAGTCAAAGGGGATCCCTTTGAAAAACTAAAAAAGGAGCTAATATCACTGGTGAATACTGCTAAAGAGAAAGGAATACTATCCAGAAATGAACTACAATATATTCTTCAAACCAATCACAATAAACCATACTTCTACCAGCTGCCTAAAATTCATAAATCCAGCACCCAACCTCCTGGACATCCCATCATTGCATGCACAAATTCTACTAACAGTAACCTGGCACACTATCTTGATTTGTTTCTTCAGCCACATGCTACGGAACTCCAGAGTTATCTCAGAGATTCTACCCAGCTTATTCAGCACCTTCTCCCATTATCATGGAAACCGGAATACACCTTCATCAAAATGCGTATCTGATGCACTAGAAAATGATCCATCCGTCTCTCATACACACAGTGAATTCCTTATCAATTCTTTATCCTTCATTCTACACAATAACTATTTTACTTACAACGGCTCCACATACCATCAGAACCTCGGCACAGCAATGGGCTCGAAGGTCGCCCCGGTTTACGCTAACATCTTTATGGGCGCCTCCGAGTCCCATCACATCTGGGATAATCCACTTATCAACAAATACATTGCCATTTATTACCGTTACATGGATGACCTGTTCTTTATCATGAAAGGGCCTGACCACACCATCCTCTATCTTTTGCACCAACTGAATAACAACTCTTGGGGCATAAAATTCCCCCTCCATCACAGTAAGGAACAAATGGACTTTCTGGATATTCGGATTTCTCACAACAAATCCTCACTTCTTACATCCACATACTTCAAGACAGTAGACACAAACAGCTATCTTGATTTCCATAGTGCTCACTACCGTAGATGGCTTCTCAACATTCCATATAGTCAGTATAAGAGAATAAGGAAGAATTGTACAGATCCCCATGATTTCAAACTACAGTCCCGCATACTACAAGACCGGTTCTGTCAAAAACACTATTCTGAAGGAATTCTAAAAGACGCCTACAACCGAACAAAACAACTATCACAATCTGAATGCTGCATAAAAACTACAACACCTGATTTAATGTCTTTCAGCACTAATAAATTCACTTCTAATCTTATTACCACCTACAGTCAAAGATGATTTTAGCCAAACATTGGCATGTCTTGCTAGCAGACCATTTTTTAACCAGTTGCATCCCGAAACAAGTGGAGCTTCAAGTGCAGAAGACCTCGATGCCTTTGTTGCACACAAATTCAACATAACTGTACTAAAATTAAATCTACATCCACTGGCAATACATTCAATATTAAACATCATTTGTCGTGTTATACAGATCACGTTATTTACATGATTGAATGCTCCCATTGCCTCATGCAATACATAGGTCGAACCACTAGACCATTGCATTTGAGACTCAACCAACACAGGTTAAATATAAGGAAAAAAATTTTACTCCATGGAGTTTCCAAACACATCACCCTTGCCCACCCAGGGACAAACCCACAGATCAGCATCGTACCAATTGATTACGTTCCAGCATCAATCAACAATCGGTTTGAACAACTTAAAAGACTGGAGATGTTTTGGATCTTCAAAATGAGAACTTTACTGCCTCATGGCATGAATGAAGTTAAAGAAATAATTTCATAACCTAGCCGGCTCTATAAATAAACCCTTGAACCCTCTCCCCCACCCCCTCCCCCCCCCCCTCTCCTCCACTACCCCCTCTATAGTCAATTTATAAAGTTATATATGTGGTGATCTCGACCAAGGAATTAGGTTTATGTATGTAATTGTCACTTCAACTATAATATTTTAACAATCCTACCACATCTTTACTCTTAAACCTTACCTGTGATCTATAAAACGCTGCTATCTCAGTTCAGTGAGCTTTGAAATAATTACGCCTCCTACCGATCATAACGGAGTCATACAGCTCACCGTCAGCGGTTTTCTGACAATGACATACTACGCATGCGCTAATACAACAACCTATGCCTGATCCCAGTGGCCGCAAGCAGCTCACCTCCAGTGGTTCTCGGACAGATACATACGGTGCATGCGCATCCATATACATCTGCGATTACTATACAATCCTTTATGACTGACACTTAAATCCTCTTTTTATTATGTGTTTATATGATTATATGTGTTTCTTTCAATTTTGAAGATTTTATCCATCTTATCCATGGACTAGTTCGGTTCCGGTTCGACCTTTGTGGATCCGAACCCGGAAGTGAAGCCTCACATTGTTTTATAACTATCCTCGTGGTTGTTTAATTTTATAACTGCCTGAAGAAGAGCCCGGTTCGGGCAAGAAACGCTTATATAGTTTTGTGCGTTGCATCTTATCCAATAAACCCAGCTTTTATCTACACCAAGGGTTGCACTCCTTTAAGGTTCCTTTTTCCATGTGATCTACTTGATCCAATATTCTACTAACTACTGGACTCCCGAGTCGGAACTCCAGAGGAACCAGGATGCTGCACCTATACTACATTCTATACTAGATGTTATGCGCTCAGCATAACACCCTAAGGTAAGGGTCCACCCTGCTGGCCCCCCCGTTTGTTTTATTTTTATTGTATCACTGGTCTCCCAGTTTTACCCGCACAAGGTGCGCACCGGTCTTTTGTCTTTGTGTATCTGTTGTTAAACAAAGGTACAAAAAAAAAAATGGCCAGTCAGGGCAATGGAGACGTTGTGCCTACATCTCACGGCCACATGAGCCCTGTGGGTGCTTGTGTAATTAGGTCCTTTGTACCCACACGGCAGGGTCCGGGACACAAAATTTTATTTAAATTTCAAATACTAAAATTAGGCATTTCAATGGTCTCCTCATGCTGCAGCCAACTCCAGGCTGCGTCATTCAGGTCCTAAATTTTTTGACAAAAATTTTCGTCAAAAATGTTTGTTCTTAGGGATTGTGAAGCTTTGGTGAGTACTCATGATGCATCAGCCAACTCTAGGCTGTGTCATTCAGGCAATATATGGTTTACTGATGCCGCTGCAGGGCCTGGGTCTGGGAATTTAACATTTTCTCATAGGTAGCACCCGCTATCCAAAATCTTTTTCAAAAAATGTTGTGTTTTTTTGGGGGGATTGTGAAGCCCTATTGTGTACTTATGAATCAGCCAACTCCAGGCTGTGTCATTCAGCCAATATATGGTTTACTGATGCCGCTGCTGGGCCTGGGAATTTCACATTTTCTCATAGGTAGCACCCGCTATCCAAAATCTTTTTCAAAATTTTCTAAAAATTTTGTGTTTTTGGGGGGGGGATTGTGAAGCCCTGGTGTGTACTCGTGCATCAGCCAACTGCAAGCTGTGTCATTCAGGCAATATATGGTTTACTGATGGCGCTGCTGGGCCTGGGTCTAGGAATTTCACATTTTCGCATAGGTAGCACCCACTATGCAAAATCTTCGATTTCAATTTCTAAATTCATCATTTAATCTTAGGGATTGTGAAGGCCTAGTGCCTACTCATGCTGCTGGCAACTCCGGGCTGTGCCATTCATCCACTATATGGTCTCCTCATGCTGCCAACACCTCCATGCTGTGTCATTCAGCCACTATATGGTCTCCTCATGCTGCCAACACCTCCATGCTGTGTCATTCAGCCACTATATGGTCTCCTCATGCTGCCAACACCTCCACGCTGTGCCATTCAGCCACTATATGGTCTCCTCATGCTGCAAACACCTCCACGCTGTGTCATTCAGCCACTATATGGTGTCCTCGTGCTGCCAACACCTCCACGCTGTGCCATTCAGCCACTATATGGTGTCCTCATGCTTCAGCCTCATCCAAGCTGTGTCATTCAGCCACTATATGGTGTCCTCATGCTGCCAACACCTCCACACTGTGTCATTCAGCCACTATATGGTCTCCTCATGCTGCCAACACCTCCACGCTGTGTCATTCAGTCACTATATGGTCTCCTGACACTGATGCCACCACCAGGCTCTGTCATTGTGCTGCTGTGAGGCAGTGATTCTAAAAGCAATGCCAGTAATCTGCATGTTATTCTGAATAACAGTATTATTTCACTCCAGCACACTCCATATGCATTTTAGAACACAGCAAAGTGTTCTATACCCCTATAGAGGCTGTATGTAGGCTAGAAATAGCCTTTTTTAATATAGATTCGACACAAAAAATTTCGGATCTAAACAAACTTTTTCGGAAAATTTGGCAAATCGTCCGAATCAAATTTTTGAAAAGTTCGCTCATCTCTAGTCTTTTGTCTATAAAGCTTTTGATTCTGTACTGTGGCCATATCTCCGGGAGGTCTTGGGAGTGTTTGGGTTTGGCCCTAGGATTTGTGCCTGGGTCCGCTTGTTGTATGATTGCCCCAGGGCCCGTATTTGTACTAACTTTGATGTTTCTGCTCCCTTTTTATTGGACCCGGGGACTAAACAAGGGTGCCCCCTATCCCCCTTCCTTTTTGCGCTGGCAATTAAGCCCTTAGCAGCGGCTATACGTAGAGATCCCACTATCTGTGTCATCCCCAGGGAATCCATTGTGAAGGTTTCTCTCTATGCGGTTGACACCCTAGTTTATTTGGCAGATGCCGGGGGTTCACTAGTTTCTCTGATTTACTTGCTAGGTAGGTTTAGTTCCATTTCGGGTTTGCGGGTTAATTGGGGTAAATCCTCTCTCGTGGCCTTCTCACCTGACATTTCCCTTTCCTCTTCTCTCCCAGCAGGGGTGCAAGTGGTTTACCGATTTAGATATGTTGGGGTAGAGGTTACTGCATCTCTGACAGATTATGTGTCCCTGAATTTAGACCCACTTTTGTTTTCCACGGTAGATAGGTTGCATGCCTGGTCCTCCCTCCCTAGCTGGAAGGATTAATATTTTTTAAATTATTTATCTGCCTAAATTCCTTTATCTCTTCCATCTGGCTCCTGTGACCCCCCAGGAAGTACAGGGTGGGCCATTTTTATGGATACACCTTAATAAAATGGGAATGATTGGTGATATTAACTTCCTGTTTGTGGCACATTAGTATATGTGAGGGGGGAAACTTTTCGAGATGGGTGGTGACCATGGCGGCCATTATGAAGTCTGCCATTTTGAATCCAACTTTAGTTTTTTCAATAGGAAGAGGGTCATGTGACACATCTTATTGGGAATTTCAGAAGAAAAACAATGATGTGCTTGGTATTAACGTAACTTTATTCTTTCAAGAGTTATTTACAAGTTTCTGACCACTTATAAAATGTGTTCAATGTGTTGCCCATTGTGCTGGATTGTCAATGCAACCCTCTTCTCCCACTCTTCACACACTGATAGCAACACCGTAGGAGAAATGCTAGCGTATCCGTAGTTTCAGGTGCTGCACATCTCGTATCTTCAAAGCATAGACAATTGCCTTCAGATGAGCCCAAAGATAAAATTCTAAGAAGGTCAGATCGGGAGACCTTGGGGGCCATTCAACTGGCCCACGATGACCAATCCACTTTCCAGGAAACTGTTCATCTAGGAATGCTCGGACCTGACACCCATAATGTGGTGGTGCACCATCTTGCTGGAAAAACTCTGATTTTGTTCAGTGATGAGGCAAACTTTTATGTGAATGGTAAAGTTAACAAACAAAACCACCACTATTGGTCTGACACTAACCCACTTTGGATAGATCCCTCCAAGACTGTTGGAACACAAAAATTGATGGTATGGTGTGGTATATGGGGTACAAAGATAGTGGGGCCATTCTTCATCAATGGAAACCACAAGGACACTGGATATGCAAAATTGCTACATGATGGTGTTTCCCTCTTTATGCACTGAAGCTGGCACGTTCCCTGAGTTTTTCCAGCAAGATGGTGCACCACCACATTATGGGTGTCAGGTCCGAGCATTCCTAGATGAACAGTTTCCTGGAAAGTGGATTGGTCGTCGTGGGCCAGTTGAATGGCCCCCAAGGTCTCCCGATCTGACCCCCTTAGACTTTTATCTTTGGGGTCATCTGAAGGCAATTGTCTATGCTGTGAAGATACGAGATGTGCAGCACCTGAAACTACGGATACTGGAAGCCTGTGCTAGCATTTCTCCTGTGGTTTTGCTATCAGTGTGTGAAGAGTGGGAGAAGAGGGTTGCATTGACAATCCAACACAATGGGCAGCACATTGAACACATTTTATAAGTGGTCAGAAACTTGTAAATAACTCATGAAAGAATAAAGTTACGTTAAAACCAAGCACATCATTGTTTTTCTTGTGAAATTCCCAATAAGTTTCATGTGTCACATGACCCTCTTCCTATTGAAAAAACAAAAGTTTGATTCAAAATGGCCGACTTCAAAATGGCCGCCATGGTCACCACCCATCTTGAAAAGTTTCCCCAGTCACATATACTAATGTGCCACAAATAGGAAATTAATATCACCAACCATTCCGATTTTTTGTAAGGTGTATCCAATGGCCCACCCTGTATTTTAATACATTGTGTGGTGCTCTGGGATCCTTCTATTGGCAGGGGAGGTCTCCAAGACTCGGTCGGGCTCTTCTTCAAGCTCCTAAAAGGCATGGTGGATTAGCTTCTACCGATGTCTAACTATTTTCTTGCCTCTCAGTTGGTCTATGCAGCATGGTGGATTGACCTGGATCTGTCGAACTCGGCGACTGCCTTGGCTGGAGCCCTGATGAGTTTGTATGAAGCTCTCACTCACTCTACAGGTATCATTCTGGCTCCTCTTATCCCCTTCCCTTGCAAACTATAGCTAAGGTGTGGTCCGTGGTGTCGAGCAGGTTTCCGCAACCGTTGGCAACTCCTAGGGCACCCTTGTGGAGGAATGTAAATTTAGCTCACCTACATGTGTTACAGGAGGCCGGCTTTTGGGGTTCTCATTGAGTCAGATTTGTGCTTCACTTGTTCCGGGAGGATCAGGTTTTCCTCTCCTTTGCGGAAATGAAGGACAGATATGATATCCCTGGCAGTGTCTTTTATAGGTATCTTCAGCTTCAACATGCGGTCCAGGCGCAGTTTGGCTCCTATGCTCTTCTCCAGACTCTAGGGCCTAGCCCATTTGCGAATGCTTATCATAAATGGGTGGCTGATATCCCTGATCTGTCTTAGGGCCAGTGGAAGGAAGTTGAGGGCTCATATAACTCAACGGTGATGAGTAGCAGAGATATGCTGATTCAATCACGGTATGTTTTACGGTTATATTATACGCCTGCTAAGCTGAAACGTATAGAGTTGTCTTCATCGGATTTATGTTTTCGTTGTTCTGCGGAGGTAGGTACTTTTCTACATGCGATTTGGGAGTGTCCTGTTACAGCCTCCTTTTCGAGGGAGGTGATGGGGTTTTTGGCAGACAATCTAGATTTCTTGCTTACCCTGGTGATATGCCTGCTGGGAGTCCTCAATGAGGTGGTCTCTGGTGCGCATAGATGCACACTGATCCGTTTTTCATTGTTTTGTGCCATAAGGTGGTTGTGATGACGTGGGTGAATATGGTAAATAAATATGTCCCATTATACCTAGCTTTGTATAAAAGTCGTAGGTGCCTGAGGAAGTTTGATAAGGTGTGGACTCCTTGGCTTTTACTGGATGTGTCGGGTGACCTTCCATCCTTCTGGGAGGGGGTCGGAGTCACTGGGATGTGTGGTAGTGTGAATGTATGCTCGTGTGTTGGGTCTCTGGACGGTGCCGGAGATGCTCCTTCCCTAGGTGTTTGATTGCCACTCTGTTGTCGTATCCATGTCATTGTGATGGAGTTGTCTTATGGACCTACAGAGACTATGGTTGTATGTTGCACTTTCTTTATTTTTTGCAAAATTTAATAAATAAATACTTTAAAAAAATTAGAGGAGTCCCATACCCCCGACAATATAACTTATATGAACTTTCCTGTTTACAAATACAGGGGAGAAGCCACATGAGCACTAGAGATAAATCAGCACTGTTCTTCAGAGAGTTGGATATTCAGCTCCTCTTCTCATATAAGATGCATTTTGTTTACTATTAGGAGCAGAAGAAATCAGATAAGAATAAAGCTTAGTATTATTATTTACATAAATACAATCTCTCTAACCAATTTCGGGGACGTATGTTAGTATAATGCTTAAAACATTGGAGAGTAAAGATAAATTTACTTATAAAACCCCAGAAAGCCTGAGATTCCTCTATGGCCAAAGTCTTAGTAGAAGAATATAAATCTCGTAACGTAAAAGAATGTAAACGTTCCCACAAAGGGGAATAGGGAAAATGTGTTTAGTAATAACCATAGGGAGTAAAGAAAGTGGGGATAGGGGAGAAGGGAAATCAGAATCAGTCGTAGAGCAGTCTCGTAATACCGACAAAGTTATATATAAAAGAGGAAAGAACTAGAGAGGCCAAGGAGGAGTGCGGGGGCCACAAAATGGGCCCTATAGAAGGAGGGACTGAGGAGAATTCCATATCCACATGAGGAGGAATATAAAGGGGAGGATGAGAAAAAGAAGAGCGAACGAGCTCTAATAATCCAGATGAAGGAAAAGCTTTATAATAAGTGTGTAAATCCGGAAACACAAAACCGCCGTCTAATGTCTTCAGGGTGAGCGTCTATACGGGACACGTGGTCTCTTCTGAATCATAACAAAATTACTAAATAACCATCGGATAGAAGAAAAATAACAATTCCGTACTATGATAGGGACGGACTGTAAAACATAAAATATTATTGGTAAATATAAGATTTAAGAACCTTTTTCCTTCCAATCCACGACATATATGGGAATTTACGAGCGTGTAACTGGGTCTTCAATCCGTGTAATAATGGCGCAAAGTGTGAAGTAAAGAGATCTTGTACCAGATGTGATCAGATCTCTAGGGATTTTATACCCCGGGGAGGACAAAGAAAAGGAAAAGAATTACACCGATGTTTACTGAACCCGGGGGACGCCGAGATATTGACGACTTCTCATATAGAAAAATGGATTTTATGATCTGAGATCGAAAATAGACGTCAAGACGGGAAACGATCGTCTAGGGTTTGTGATAAATAAAAGTATCTGCAGCGTCTTATGTTCAGAAGAGACGATCTTCAAGGGAGACGCGCGGATCCTTTCTGATGCCTTGAATTAAAGTCTCTATAATCATAATGAGAAGGGGGCGGGGACAACACTGACGCGTTACATTCCCTATATACAACCTCAGGGACAATATTACATTTATTATAAGTCCAGTGTGCGGAGATGATTATAAGAATAATAAATAATATAAGAAAGAAAACTTTTATTAACAATTGGTAACAAGTTTGGAGATGCAGTATATGATATATGTATAAATGTCAGATATCCTATGTACATGGATAATATATAGATGTGTTATCTGCATCATTTACTGCTCTGAATTGGCTTCTCTCCTGTGTGAGTTCTTTGATGTCGAATAAGATGCGATTGCTGAGTAAAACATTTCCCACATTCTAAGCATGAAAATTGCTTCTCTTCTGTGTGAGTTTTTTGATGTTGAATAAGATTTGGTTTCAGAGTAAAACATTTCCCACATTCTGAACATGAAAATGGCTTGTCTCCTGTGTGAGTTTTTTGATGTACAACAAGACTGGATTTAAAAGTAAAACATTTCCCACATTTTGAACATGAATATGGCTTATCTCCTGTGTGAGTTCTTTGATGTTGAACCAAACTTGATTTTACAGTAAAACATTTCCCATATTCTGAACATGAAAATGGCTTGTCTCCTGTGTGAGCTCTTTGATGTTGAACAAGACTTGATTTTACAGTAAAACATTTCCCACATTCTGAACATGAAAATGGCTTCTCTCCTGTGTGAGTTCTTTGATGTATAACAAGACTTGATTTTACAGTAAAACATTTCCCACATTCTGAGCATGAAAACGGCTTCTCTTCTCTGTGAGTTCTTTGATGTTTAATAAAATTTGGTTTCAGAGTAAAACATTTCCCACATTCTGAACATGAAAATGGCTTGTCTCCTGTGTGAGCGCTTTGATGTTGAACAAGATTTGATTTTAAAGTAAAACATTTCCCACATTCTGAACATGAAAATGGCTTCTCTCCTGTGTGAGTTCTTTGATGTTGAATAAGATGTGATTTCCGAGTAAAACATTTTCCACATTCTGAGCATGAAAATGGCTTCTCCCCTGTGTGAGTTCTTTGATGTACAACAAGACCGGATTTAAAATGAAAACATTTCCCACATTCTGAGCATGAAAATGGCTTCTCTCCTGTGTGATTTCTTTGATGTACAACAAGACGTGATTTAAAAGGAAAACATTTCCCACATTCTGAGCATGAATATGGTTTCTTTTCTGTATGAGCTCGTTGATGTCCAACACCCCTTCTGTGACCTTTATTTTGCTGAACATCCTGTGATGACTGAGAAGACAGGACCTGTATATAAGGATGAGATGACAGATCTTGGCTGTGAAGGGCTGAGGGTGTATCTGGGATAATGGAATGTTCTTCATATGTATCTTGTGTGATATCATCATCTGCTTTATAATCTGAAGATATAAGATTCTCCTCTGATCTCCTGCTACAAGAATCTGCAGAGAATAACACAGATTTTATTATCAGTATTAACCCTTAACATCCCAGGATATTTAAGCTTTTGTGTTTTTCTTTTTTTTTCCTCCTCTCCTCCCAGCCTAAACTCTTTTCTTTTCCCATCTACACTGGGTTTAAGAGCTTGTTTTTGTGGAACCGATCTTACACTGTATTGCACCACCAATGATTCTCACTAAGGCTGTATAAATGCTGATGTCAGCTTTGACTGTAGCATCTAAGTGGTTAATATCCAGCATCAGAGATTGCTCTGTGTCAGCTATTAGCAGCCGCCCTCAGCTGAAGAATGCAGCCAAGATCCAACAGATACAGAGGGGGCACAGGTCACGGGCCACCCCATACACCCTTAACTGCCCGATGAGGTAAATAAAAATCATAAGTCATTAAGGGGTTAAAATTTTCATATATTTTTGTTAAATCTTGTCCAGAATATTACACAATGGAACAATCATCATCCTACCTTGTGTTAATGATCACTGTGTATAGTCTCCTGTAATGTCTCCATGATAATCTTCTCCTCGCTGTGTATAGTCTCCTGTATTGTCTCCATGATAATCTTCTCCTCGCTGTGTATAGTCTCCTGTAATGTCTCCATGATAATCTTCTCCTCGCTGTGTATAGTCCTGTAATGTCTCTATGATAGTCTTCTCCTCGCTGTGTATAGTCCTGTAATGTCTCCATGATAATCTTCTCCTCACTGTGTATAGTCCCTGTAATGTCTCCATGATAATCTTCTCCTCGCTGTGTATAGTCCTGTAATGTCTCCATGATAATCTTCTCCTCACTGTTTATAGTCTCCTGTAATGTCTCCATGATAATCTTCTCCTCGCTGTGTATAGTCCTGTAATGTCTCCATGATAATCTTCTCCTCGCTGTGTATAGTCCTGTAATGTCTCCATGATAGTCTTCTCCTCGCTGTGTATAGTCCTGTAATGTCTCCATGATAATCTTCTCCTCGCTGTGTATAGTCTCCTGTAATGTCTCCATGATAATCTTCTCCTCACTGTGTATAGTCTCCTGTAATGTCTCCATGATAATCTTCTCCTCGCTGTGTATAGTCTCCTGTAATGTCTCCATGATAATCTTCTCCTCGCTGTGTATAGTCTCCTGTAATGTCTCCATGATAATCTTCTCCTCGCTGTGTATAGTCCTGTAATGTCTCCATGATAATCTTCTCCTCGCTGTGTATAGTCTCCTGTAATGTCTCCATGATAATCTTCTCCTCGCTGTGTATAGTCTCCTGTAATGTCTCCATGATAATCTTCTCCTCGCTGTGTATAGTCTCCTGTAATATCTCCATGATAATCTTCTCCTCTCTGTATATAGTCTCCTGTAATGTCTCCATGATAGTCTTCTCCTCGCTGTGTATAGTCTCCTGTAATCTCTCCATGATAATCTTCTCCTCGCTGTGTATAGTCTCCTGTAATGTCTCCATGATAATCTTCTCCTCGCTGTGTATAGTCTCCTGTAATGTCTCCATGATAATCTTCTTCTCGCTGTGCATAGTCTCCTGTATTGTCTCCATGATAATCTTCTCCTCGCTGTGTATAGTCTCCTGTAATGTCTCCATGATAATCTTCTCCTTGCTGTGTATAGTCTCCTGTAATGTCTCCATGATAATCTTCTCCTCACTGTGTATAGTCTCCTGTAATGTCTCCATGATAATCTTCTCCTCGCTGTGTATAGTCTCCTGTAATGTCTCCATGATAATCTTCTCCTCGCTGTGTATAGTCCTGTAATGTCTCCATGATAATCTTCTCCTCGCTGTGTATAGTCCTGTAATGCCTCCATGATAATCTTCTCCTCGCTGTGTATAGTCCTGTAATGCCTCCATGATAATCTTCTCCTCGCTGTGTATAGTCTCCTGTAATGTCTCCATGATAATCTTCTCCTCGCTGTGTATAGTCTCCTGTAATGTCTCCATGATAATCTTCTCCTCGCTGTGTATAGTCTCCTGTAATGTCTCCATGATAATCTTCTCCTCGCTGTGTATAGTCCTGTAATGTCTCCATGATAATCTTCTCCTCGCTGTGTATAGTCTCCTGTAATGTCTCCATGATAATCTTCTCCTCGCTGTGTATAGTCTCCTGTAATGTCTACATGATAATATTCTCCTCGCTGTGTATAGTCTCCTGTAATGTCTCCATGATAATCTTCTCCTCTATGTGTATAGTCCTGTAATGTCTCCATGATAATCTTCTCCTCGCTGTGTATAGTCTCCTGTAATGTCTCCATGATAATCTTCTCCTCGCTGTGTATAGTCTCCTGTAATGTCTACATGATAATATTCTCCTCGCTGTGTATAGTCTCCTGTAATGTCTCCATGATAATCTTCTCCTCGCTGTGTATAGTCCTGTAATGTCTCCATGATAATCTTCTCCTCGCTGTGTATAGTCTCCTGTAATGTCTCCATGATAATCTTCTCCTCGCTGTGTATAGTCTCCTGTAATGTCTACATGATAATATTCTCCTCGCTGTGTATAGTCTCCTGTAATGTCTCCATGATAATCTTCTCCTCTATGTGTATAGTCTCCTGTAATGTCTCCATGATAATCTTCTCCTCGCTGTGTATAGTCCTGTAATGTCTCCATGATAATCTTCTCCTCGCTGTGTATAGTCTCCTGTAATGTCTCCATGATAATCTTCTCCTCGCTGTGTACTGTCTCCTGTAATGTCTCCATGATAATCTTCTCCTCGCTGTGTATAGTCTTCTGTAATGTCTCCATGATAATCTTCTCCTCGCTGTGTATAGTCTCCTGTAATGTCTCCATGATAATCTTCTCCTCGCTGTGTATAGTCTCCTGTAATGTCTCCATGATAATCTTCTCCTCGCTGTGTATAGTCTCCTGTAATGTCTCCATGATAATCTTCTCCTCGCTGTGTATAGTCCTGTAATGTCTCCATGATAATCTTCTCCTCGCTGTGTATAGTCTCCTGTAATGTCTCCATGATAATCTTCTCCTCTCTGTGTATAGTCTCCTGTATTGTCTCCATGATAATCTTCTCCGCGCTGTGTATAGTCTCCTGTAATGTCTCCATGATAATCTTCTCCTCGCTGTGTATAGTCCTGTAATGTCTCCATGATAATCTTCTCCTCGCTGTGTATAGTCTCCTGTAATGTCTCCATGATAATCTTCTCCTCGCTGTGTATAGTCCATGCAATGTCTCCATGATAATCTTCTGCTCGCTGTGTACAGTCTCCTGTAATGTCTCCATGATAATCTTCTCCTCGCTGTGTATAGTCCCTGTAATGTCTCCATGATAATCTTCTCCTCGCTGTGTATAGTCCTGTAATGTCTCCATGATAATCTTCTCCTCGCTGTGTATAGTCCCTGTAATGTCTCCATGATAATCTTCTCCTCGCTGTGTATAGTCTCCTGTAATGTCTCCATGATAATCTTCTCCTCGCTGTGTAGTCTCCTGTAATGTCTCCATGATAATCTTCTCCTCGCTGTGTATAGTCTCCTGTAATGTCTCCATGATAATCTTCTCCTCGCTGTGTATAGTCTCCTGTAATGTCTCCATGATAATCTTCTCCTCGCTGTGTATAGTCTCCTGTAATGTCTCCATGATAATCTTCTCCTCGCTGTGTAGTCTCCTGTAATGTCTCCATGATAATCTTCTCCTCGCTGTGTATAGTCTCCTGTAATGTCTCCATGATAATCTTCTCCTCGCTGTGTATAGTCCTGTAATGTCTCCATGATAATCTTCTCCTCGCTGTGTATAGTCCTGTAATGTCTCCATGACAATCTTCTCCTCGCTGTGTATAGTCTCCTGTAATGTCTCCATGATAATCTTCTCCTCGCTGTGTATAGTCCCTGTAATGTCTCCATGATAATCTTCTCCTCGCTGTGTATAGTCTCCTGTAATGTCTCCATGATAATCTTCTCCTCGCTGTGTATAGTCCCTGTAATGTCTCCATGATAATCTTCTCCTCGCTGTGCATAGTCTCCTGTAATGTCTCTATGATAATCTTCTCCTCGCTGTGTATAGTCCCTGTAATGTCTCCATGATAATCTTCTCCTCGCTGTGCATAGTCTCCTGTAATGTCTCTATGATAATCTTCTCCTCGCTGTGTATAGTCTCCTGTAATGTCTCCATGATAATCTTCTCCTCGCTGTGTATAGTCTCCTGTAATGTCTCCATGATAATCTTCTCCTCGCTGTGTATAGTCCTGTAATGTCTCCATGATAATCTTCCCCTCGCTGTGTATAGTCCATGTAATGTCTCCATGATAATCTTCTCCTCGCTGTGTATAGTCCCTGTAATGTCTCCATGATAATCTTCTCCTCGCTGTGTATAGTCTCCTGTAATATCTCCATGATAATCTTCTCCTCGCTGTGTATAGTCTCCTGTAATGTCTCCATGATAATCTTCTCTTCGCTGTGTATAGTCTCCTGTAATGTCTCCATGATAATCTTCTCCTCACTGTGTATAGTCTCCTGTAATGTCTCCATGATAATCTTCTCCTCACTGTGTATAGTCTCCTGTAATGTCTCCATGATAATCTTCTCTTGGCTGTGTATAGTCTCCTGTAATGTCTCCATGATAATCTTCTCCTCGCTGTGTATAGTCCTGTAATGTCTCCATGATAATCTTCTCCTCGCTGTGTATAGTCCCTGTAATGTCTCCATGATAATCTTCTCCTCGCTGTGTATAGTCCCTGTAATGTCTCCATGATAATCTTCTCTTCGCTGTGTATAGTCTCCTGTAATGTCTCCATGATAATCTTCTCCTCGCTGTGTATAGTCCCTGTAATGTCTCCATGATAATCTTCTCCTCGCTGTGTATAGTCTCCTGTATTGTCTCCATGATAATCTTCTCCGCGCTGTGTATAGTCTCCTGTAATGTCTCCATGATAATCTTCTCCTCGCTGTGTATAGTCTCCTGTAATGTCTCCATGATAATCTTCTCCTCGCTGTGTATAGTCTCCTGTAATGTCTCCATGATAATCTTCTCCTCGCTGTGTATAGTCTCCTGTAATGTCTCCATGATAATCTTCTCCTCGCTGTGTATAGTCTCCTGTAATGTCTCCATGATAATCTTCTCCTCGCTCTGTATAGTCTCCTGTAATGTCTCCATGATAATCTTCTCCTCGCTGTGTATAGTCTCCTGTAATGTCTCCATGATAATCTTCTCCTCGCTGTGTATAGTCTCCTGTAATGTCTCCATGATAATCTTCCCCTCGCTGTGTATAGTCCATGTAATGTCTCCATGATAATCTTCTCCTCGCTGTGTATAGTCTCCTGTAATGTCTCCATGATAATCTTCTCCTCGCTGTGTATAGTCTCCTGTAATGTCTCCATAATAATCTTCCCCTCGCTGTGTATAGTCTCCTGTAATGTCTCCATGATAATCTTCTCCTCGCTGTGTATAGTCTCCTGTAAGGTCTCCATGATAATCTTCTCCTCGCTGTGTATAGTCTCCTGTAATGTCTCCATGATAATCTTCTCCTCGCTGTGTATAGTCTCCTGTAATGTCTCCATGATAATCTTCTCCTCGCTGTGTATAGTCTCCTGTAATGTCTCCATGATAATCTTCCCCTCGCTGTGTATAGTCCATGTAATGTCTCCATGATAATCTTCTCCTCGCTGTGTATAGTCTCCTGTAATGTCTCCATGATAATCTTCTCCTCGCTGTGTATAGTCTCCTGTAATGTCTCCATAATAATCTTCCCCTCGCTGTGTATAGTCTCCTGTAATGTCTCCATGATAATCTTCTCCTCGCTGTGTATAGTCTCCTGTAAGGTCTCCATGATAATCTTCTCCTCGCTGTGTATAGTCTCCTGTAATGTCTCCATGATAATCTTCTCCTCGCTGTGTATAGTCTCCTGTAAGGTCTCCATGATAATCTTCTCCTCGCTGTGTATAGTCTTCTGTAATGTCTCCATGATAATCTTCTCCTCGCTGTTTATAGTCTCCTGTAATGTCTCCATGATAATTTTCTCCTCGCTGTGTATAGTCCTGTAATGTCTCCATGATAATCTTCTCCTCGCTGTGTATAGTCTCCTGTAATGTCTCCATGATAATCTTCTCTTCGCTGTGTATAGTCTCCTGTAATGTGTCCATGATAATCTTCTCCTCGCTGTGTATAGTCTCCTGTAATGTCTCCATGATAATCTTCTCCTCGCTGTGTATAGTCCTGTAATGTCTCTATGATAATATTCTCCTCGCTGTGTATAGCTCCTCCTTGTTCCCAGTCTCCTTTCCTCCGTCATTCTATCCTTGTTCCCATGTATGTGCCCCTACCCCTGTATACACCATAGGTCTTCTTCATTACATTCACTTTCATACCTACACCTCATTTATGTCTTCAGTGAATTCTCCCCACATCGGCCGCTCTCTCCTACCCTCCCCCATGTACAGATCACATGACCTATGCCCTTTCATCAATCACTTTTAACCATCTGATTCCATTGTGTAATATAAAAGTCGTCCCATAAATCACTGCTCCATCTCTTGCCTCTTATCCTCCAGTAATATCTGCAGGGATCTGTCTCTGCTACTTCTATCACAAAGCAGCTATGATAGCAGAGCAGGGACACCTTACTAGGAGCAGGGACATTGTCTTTGACAGGTGTCCATGCTCCCCAGCACAATTTCAATGGTGCCCTACACTATTTAGATCCCATAACGACCAGGGAAATTACATTTTTGCATCTTCATTTGTTTCCTCCTCTCCTAAGAGCCATCACTCATTTTTCCACCTCTAGACCCTTATGCTTGTTTTTTGCAGGAACAATCATGCTATGTGCCATAAAATTGACTTGTTCTCCTCATAGATCAGGTTGGTACGATCAATATGTATAGCATAGCGTTATATTTTACTCCTTTTTTTATTTTTTAAACTTATTTTACTGAAAAGTGAGTAAAGTGACGTACAGTGTAAGCACAGACCATGGAAGCCTATGACAAAATACCATTCAGCACGATGTATACAGAGTGAGGACAGCTGCATAACACAGTCAGTGACTACAGACACAATACAACCTAAACCGGGAACCTTAAAGGGGTACCCTGCCCACAGACATCTTATCCACTATACTTTGGGTGGTCCATGTGGTCTGATGAGCACAGTTAAACAGATTTGTAAATTACTTTTATTTAAAAATCTGTATCCTTTTCAGCTGCTGTATGTTCTTTTTGTTGTGTAGTTCTTTCCAGTCTTACCCCGGTGCTCTCTGCTGCCACCTCTGTCCATGTCAGGAACTTTCCTGATCATCATAGCAAACTTCTCTTTCTCCGGACAGTTTCTGACATGGACAGAAGTGGCAGCAGAGAGCACTGTGATCAGACTCAAAAGAACTACACAACTTCCTGTGAAGAATACAGCAGCGGCTATGTACTGGAAGGATTAAGATTTTTAAATAGAAGTAATTTACAATTCTGAATAACTTTATAGCACCAGTTTGATAAAAAAAATGGTGAATTATACTCACCGATAATTCCACTTCTGGAAGTCTCCACGACAGCTCCCATGAGATTATCTCCTCATCCTGATTGGGACAGGAAAAAACACTGAGAGGTTAAATTCCCCACCCCTTCCTCTCCACACCAGTGTATTTATAAAGAACTTCAATAGAAGAAAAGAAAGTAGGCGACAACTCACCAAACGTAGCTTTAGGCTTCTTTTATTGTAGCAGGTGAATAAACAAGTGCATACTCACATGCAGAGAGCGACGTCCGTTTCACACAATACTGTGCTTCTTCTGGCTCAACCAGAAGAAGCACAGTATTGTGTGAAACAGACGTCGCTCTCTGCATGTGAGTTTGCACCTGTTTGTTCACCTGGTATAATAAAAGAAGCCTAAAGCTACATTTGGTGAGTTGCCGCCTACTTTCTTTTCTTCTATTGAAGTATACTACGGTTGTGTGGACTTTGGTACGCTGAGCACCACCACAGGCTACGATAAGTGACTGTGACCTAGAACTCGGCACAGGACTTTTGCAACACTCCACAGCAATTACAGTAGTGCCAGTTGGAACTTTCTTTGTACATATTTATAAAAAACGCAGAGGGAAAAGGAAAAAAAGTACAATAAAACACCACAATAAAAAACCAAAGGGTGGGATGTATGGGAGCTTTCGTGGAGACTTCCAGAAAAGGAATTATCTGCGAGTATAATTCACCATTTCCCCCCACGTCTCCACAACAGCACCCATGAGAAATACCAAAGAATTTATTAGTGAGGGACTATAGCACTGAGAACTTTACGTCCAAAGGCCATATCCTCAGAAGACAAAATGTGAACTCTATAATGTCTGGAAAAAGTATGGAGGTTTTTCCAAGTGGCAGCTTTGCAAATCTGTTCTACAGAAGCTCCTGCTCTCTCTGCCCATGATGAGGAAATTGCTCTAGTAGAATGGGCCTTCAATTGTATAGGAGGGGCTTTACCTCGGGCCACATAAGCCTCTGAAATTGAGGTCTTAATCCATCTGGCTATAGAACTCCTAGAGGCTTTCTTGCCTCTATTAGGGCAAGCAAACTGAATAAACAGATTATCATCCTTCCTCCACTGACTAGTTCTTTCAATGTAAAGGAGAACAGCTCTTCTAACATCCAAGAGACTATATGATTTTTCTAAGTAATTTTTTGGATTTGAACAGAAGGATGGAACCACAATATCCTGTGATCTATGAAATGTAGAGCCAACTTTAGGAAGGAAGTTAGGATCAAGCTTAAAAATGATTTTGTCATCCAAAATTCTGATATAAGGCTCCCGGATAGAAAGAGCCTGAATTTCACCTACTCTCCTAGCTGTAGTGATGGCAATTAAAAATATAGTTTTCAGAGTCAAACATTTTTCAGAAATAGAATCCAGAGGCTCAAAGGGATCCAGAGGAAGAGCCGCTAGAACTGTATTTAAATTCCACTGAGGACAGATATTTAAAGTCTTAGGTCTGAGTCTGCTGGACGCTTTAATAAATCTTGAAATCCACATGTTATCAGCCAATTTTACATGATAGAGAGCACTGAGAGCAGAAACCTGTACTTTGAGGGAACTAGGGGAAAGACCTAAATCAAATCCCTGCTGAAGGAAGTCTAGAATTTTTGGAATCACCGGAGTGTTGATAGAAAAAGAATCCCCACACCAAGAAATAAACTTCTTCCAAGTTTTAGCATAGATTCTAGAGGTAGTATCTTTATGGCTAGATAGAAGTGTATTTACTACCTTTTCAGAGAAACCTTCCTTCAGCAGAATGGACTTTTCAATTTCCATGCTGTCAAGCTGAGGTTTTTCATCTGACGATGAAAAGGCAGATGGGATCTTCTATACTTAGAGTTTTTAGTCGAGAAAACCAGCTTTTCTTTGGCCAGTATGGGGCTACTAGGATTAGAATGCAATGGCAGTTCATTAGTTTTTGAAGGACCCGAGATATCAGAGGTAGGGGAGGAAATGCATATCCCATACTGAATGTCCAATCCTGAGCCAAAGCATCTACTGCTAGAGGAGAGTCTTTTGGATTTAAGGAATAGAATAGATCCATCTTGTGATTTATCCTGGTTGCAAACAGATCTATTTGAGGAACCCCCCATCTCTCCATAATCATACTGAACGTCCACGGGGCTAGAGACCATTCCCCCTGGTCTAATATATGTCTGCTCAGGAAGTCCGCCTCTAAGTTCCAGATCCCTCTGAGATGGATTGCTGATATCAAAAGTACTTTGTTTTCTGCCCAATAAAATATTTGATGAGAAATTGATTGAAGAGCTGTATGTCTTGGACCCCCTGACATCTTATAAAGGCCACTGCAGTCATGTTGTCCGAGTAAATGAGGATATGGCGATTCTTGGAGTGTCATCCATATTGCCAGTAGCTCTCTGAAGTTGGAAGACTTCCTTGCTGTCTGAGGATCCCACTTTCCTTGGACTACTCGAATCTCTGAGTGAGCACCCATTCCCCTGCACTGGCATCTGTTGTTATGAGTAACTGGTTTGTCTGGAACCAACCTACTCCCGTCTCTAATTTTTTCTTAGATGGGTTTTTACTTGAGAGGGAATTATCACTCTTTTGTCTAAAGACTTCTGTGACTTGTCCCAAATGGTTAGAATCCACTTTTGTAGAGGCCTGGAGTGAAACTGAGCCCAAGCTAAAGATTGGATACATGATGTCATATGACCCAGAGTGGACATTGCTGTCCTGATTGTACAAAAGTGGAAGGATAGGAACCGGGACACTAATGCCTGCAGTAATACCCTCTTGGAATCCAGAAGAAAGGAGGTCTGAATCCTTGAATCCAAGAGGGTACCCAGGAATATCTTCCTCTGACTGGGAATAAGATCTGATTTGTCCACATTTAGAATCCAGCCCAACTTCTGGAGAACAAGAATAGTTCTTTGTAAATTAATGTGGTCTAGATAAGGAATAATTAAAATAGACTCTTTCCTGAGAAGGGCAACCACCTCTGCCAAGACCTTGATGAAAATTCGAGGCGCAGATGACAGGCCGAATGGGAGACAGACAAACTGAAAGTGGCGGACACTGGACCCCCACTGGATGGCAAATCTCAAAAATTTTTGGGAATTTGAATGGATGGGAATATGGTAATAAGCATCTCGAAGATCGCTTGTCGCCATCACAGTCCCCTTCTTTATCAACTGAACTGCAGATTTTACAGATTCAATCTTGAATTTTTTGTAAACCACAAATTTTTTGGACTCTGACTAGTAACAATGTATCTCGAAGGGGGGGTGATGACAACTTGATCCCCCCTCTGGCCTAGCGTCATTGTTTAGGGTTGGAAGAGGACTGACTGGGGTTAGTGAAGATATTTCTACCCCTATCCCCCTTCCTGTAAGACCACCATCCTGTTTTCCCTTTACCTCCTCTGAAAGATTGGTCTGACTGGGAAAGAATACGAAAAGGAGATTTCATGGGTTGGACCTTATTTAAGAATAGTCCTTTTTTCTTGTCTGCTGCTTTTTCCAATATAGAATCCAGCTCTGGACCAAATAAAAAAAATTCATGGAAAGGAAGGGAGCAGAGTTTACTTTATGAAGTCATGTCTCCCGACCAAGATTTTAGCCACAGTACACGCCTAGTGGTATTGGACAAAACAGCAGTATGAGAAGCAAGTTTTACCGATTCTGCAGAGGCATCTGATAAAAAATTAGATGCCATTTTGAGCAGAGGCAAGGATTCCAAAATTTGGTCTTTATGGGTATCAGACTGGTGGTATTCCTGTTGGTCGAACCAAACTCCTAAAGTTCTGGCCACACAGGTAGAGGCCTTAACAGTGAAGAAGCAGCTTCCCAGTTCTTTGTAAGCAAACTCTCTGCCTTTATATTCATGGGATCCTTAAGTTGTGTAGCATCCTCGAAAGGCAGAGAGGTACGCTTTGCTACCTTAGCAACCGAGACGTCTACTAATGGTATCGTGTCCCAGGTAGTAGAGTCTGCGTCATCAAAGGGATATCACCTTTTTAGACCCCTAGGAATAATAGCATTTTTTTCTGGCTTTGCCCATTCCTCCTTAATAATTTTATGTAAATTCGCATGAACAGGGAACGTACAGGATTTCCTGTCTCCTAGGCCTCCAAAAAGCTCATCCTGGATAGACTTAGTCTCCTGAACTTCCTCTAAATTCAAGGTAGTACGAAAGGACTTAATTAAGGATTCGATATAGTCAGAATTCAAAGAAGAATCTTCCTCTTCATGAGGATTTTCCACATATTCTCCATTCTGGAGATACACTTTCTTCAAAATCCTAAAAGGATACCGTTTTGGTCTTTTTTACAGCTGAGACATGAACCATAGTAGATACCACAGGGGTAACAGGTGTAAAAGAAGCCAATGCAGAGTGAATCTCTGAATGAATCATGGAGTTAATTTCTTGCATGAGTGTGAGAGAATCATCTTTAACCACTGATGCCATGCATGCTTTACACAGAAGTTTAGAAGCAGATTAAGGAAACTCTTTGTAGCACATTACACATTTTTTTGGGTTTTGATTTTTTTGATTTAACAGAAGAACCTGCAGAAACCTTGTCTCCCTGCAATTAGAAGGAAGAGAAGGATAAAACACCATGCAAACGAAGATAGGCCAGGGAGAACCCATAGGCCCTCAGTACTCACTGATCCTTGGACCGCTGGAGGATCTGGAATCTTTGTAGGCGAGCTCATGATGCAGCCTTGTAATAATAAACGCTGGAATCAGGTAGAGCAGCTTCCATCTGGGAGAGGGGCTTCTTATAGGAAAAAAGCCGGTCTCCAGATTCAAATTCCGCACCCTATGGCGGCTGGAAGTGACGTCAGACGCCATCGTTCCGGCTGGAAGGAGATTCTGCAGACTGCTCATCGGGACTTTTAAACAAGGAAGCGCTCGCGTGAGGCAAAGCCCGGGACACAATAAGAGCAGAGACCGCTGCAAGAACGCCGCCAGCACCTGCAGTGCTCCCGCAGAGTTTTCTCTGCTCCATACTCCCGGAGTGGACCCACAGCACGGACCGGACCTATGGGAGAGAACAAGACAGGGGGTGTGCTGTGCCAGCACTCCGAGTCTGCAAGGCCCCGGTAAGGACCTTCCAATTTTTTTCATGCAGGAGAGAAGACCCCCCTGCACCTCTCAGCTCCTTCCCTGACAGGGACAGGAAAAAACACTGGTGTGGAGAGGAAGGGGTGGGGAATTTAACCTCTCAGTGTTTTTCCTGTCCCAATCAGGAGGAGGAGATAATCTCATGGGTGCTGTCGTGGAGACGTGGGGGGAAAAGTGCACTGCATAAAAATGGAAGCCCACAAAATGATGTATTTTTTTTTTTTGGGTGGTAAAATGATCTATCTACTTTCCACCACTACCTACACCGTCTACCTACCAATGCTATCTACCTACCGCCATTATCTGCCTTCATACTGGCATTATCTACACTATTTAGGGCACTGAGGGTAGGAAAGAATTGGGAAATGTGCTGGAAACGTGCGGCGCCTAACGTGTTTCTCTGGCAGATTCTGTGGGGATGAAAAGGAAAGAGAACGACTTCAGGAAGACACCCCCTGTGATTCACCACATGTAACTGCACTGTAATCACTTATATTGTCTGCAGCACCTGTATAGAGCTGGGGGCACTGTATGGGGGGATATTGGTCTGTGTACAGGGGTTTTATTCAGTATCAGTATGGCAGTATTATCCCGTCATTATATGGTGGTAATGGTGGTGGTCATGATGTGGTGCAATTATTCATCCCTTTTATTCCTTTATCACGACAAAATCCTGATCAGCTGAGAGGATGGTGGGAGGGCCCTTACCTGCCTCCTCGTCGTCTGATCAGTGTTCTATTACTCCAAGCCTGAAGCAGGAGAGCACTGATAACAATGATCAATGTTATGGCATAGCACTGATCAGTATATACAATCAGAAGATTGCAGGTAATAGTCCCCTATGGGGGCTAAAAAAAAAGTGTCAAATAAAAAGAAAAAGTTAATAAATGTGAATAAGCCCCTCCCCTAATAAAAGTTTGAATCTCCATTTCCATTTTTTTTAAATAAATGTAATTAAAAAAAAATATACAAAACAAAACGTGGTACCGCCACGTGCATAAATGTCCGAACTATTTAAATATAAGGTTGGCCAAACCGCACGGTCGATGGTGTACACGTAAAAAAAAAACAAAGTTCAAAATTGTGCATTTTTGGTCACTTCATATACTATAAAAATATTACTGAAATGCAACAAAAAAAGTCCCATCAAAACAGAAATGGTACCGATAAAAACTACAGACCACGGCGCAAAAAATGACCCTCATACAGACGCGTATACGTAAAAATATGAAGTTATGGAGCTCAGAAGAGGACAATTTTAAACATATTAATGTTGGTGCATGAATTTTTTAAAGTAGTAAAATAAAATAAAACCTATATAACTTGTGTATCCTTGTAACCGTCTGGACCTACAGAATAAAGATAAGGTGTTAATTTTACCGAAAAATGCACTGCGTAAAAACGGAAGCCCTAGAAAGAGGCAAATTGGCGTGTTTTTTTTTTTTTATTTCCCCCCCACAAAATTTTTTTTTTGTTTCGCCGCAGATTATGTTATAAAATAATTGATGTCATTACAAAGTACGATTGGTGACGCAAAAAACAACAAGCCTCATATGTGTCTGTAGGTGCAAAATTGAACGCATTATAATTTTTAGAAGGTCAGAAGGAAAAAAGCAAAAGTGCAAAAAACAAAAACTTCCTGTGGAGCATACAGCAGCTGATAAGTACTGGAATGATTAAGATTTTATAAAAGAAGTCATTTACAAATCTGTATAATTTTATGGCACCAGATGATTAAAAAAAAAAAAATTTCCACTGGAGTACCCCTTTAACCCCTTAAGGACCGAGCCCTTTTTCACCTTAAGGACCGGAGCGTTTTTTGCAATTCTGACCACTGTCACTTTAAACATTAATAACTCTGATGCTTTTAGTTATCATTCTGATTCCGAGATTGTTTTTTCGTGACATATTCTACTTTAACTTAGTGGTAAATTTTTGTGGTAACTTGCATCCTTTCTTGGTGAAAAATCCCCAAATTTGATGAAAAAAATGAAAATTTAGCATTTTTCTAACTTTGAAGCTCTCTGCTTGTAAGGAAAATGGATATTCAAAATAATTTTTTTGGGGTTCACATATACAATATGACTACTTTATGTTTGCATCATAAAATTTATGAGTTTTTACTTTTGGAAGACACCAGAGGGCTTCAAAGTTCAGCAGCAATTTTACATTTTTTCACAAAATTTTCAAACTCGCAATTTTTCATGGACCAGTTCAGGTTTGAAGTGGATTTGAAGGGCCTTCATATTAGAAATGCCCCATAAAAGACCCCATTATAAAAACTGCACCCCCAAAGTATTCAAAATGACATTCAGTAAGTGTATTAACCCTTTAGGTGTTTCACAGGAATAGCAGCAAAGTGAAGGAGAAAATTCAAAATCTTCATTTTTTACATTCGCATGTTCTTGTAGACCCAATTTTTGAATTTTTGCAAGGGGTAAAAGGAGAAAATTTTTACTTGTATTTGAAACCCAATTTCTCTCGAGTAAGCACATACCTCATATGTCTATGTAAAGTGTTCGGCGGGCGCAGTAGAGGGCTCAGAAGGGAAGGAGCGACAAATGGTTTTTGGGGGGCATGTCACCTTTAGGAAGCCCCTATGGTGCCAGGACAGCAAAAAAAAAAAAAAACATGGCATACCATTTTGGAAACTAGACCCCTCAGGGAACGTAACAAGGGGTAAAGTGAACCTTAATACCCCACAGGTGTTTCACGACTTTTGCATATGTAAAAAAAATATTTTTTTTACCTAAAATGCTTGGTTTCCCCAAAATTTTACATTTTTAAAAAGGGTAATAGCAGAAAATACCCCCCAAAATTTGAAACCCAATTTCTCCCGATTCAGAAAACACCCCATATGGGGGTGAAAATTGCTCTGCTGGCGCACTACAGGTCTCACAAGAGAAGGAGTCACATTTGGCTTTTTGAAAGCAAATTTTGCTCTGGGGGCATGCCGCATTTAGGAAGCCCCTATGGTGCCAGAACAGCAAAAAAAAAAACACATGGCATACCATTTTGGAAACTAGACCCCTCGGGGAACGTAACAAGTGGTTAAGTGAACCTTTATACCCCACAGGTGTTTCATGACTTTTGTATATGTAAAATTTTTTTTATTTTTTTACCTAAAATGCTTGTTTTCCCAAAAATTTTACATTTTTAAAAAGGGTAATAGCAGAAAATACCCCCCAAAATTTGAAGCCCAATTTCTCCCGAGTACGGCGATACCCCATATGTGACCCTAAACTGTTGCCTTGAAATACGACAGGGCTCCAAAGTGAGAGCGCCATGCGCATTTGAGGCCTAAATTAGGGACTTGCATAGGGGTGGACATAGGGGTATTCTATACCAGTGATTCCCAAACAGGGGGCCTCCAGCTGTTGTAAAACTCCCAGCATGCCTAGACAGTCAGTGGCTATCTGGCAATACTGGGAGTAGTTGTTTTGCAACAGCTGGAGGCTCCGTTCTGGAAACAGTGGCGTACCAGACGTTTTTCATTTTTATTGGGGAGGGGGGCTGTGTAGGGGTATGTGTATATGTAGTGTTTTTTACTTTTTATTGTGTGTTAGTGTAGTGTAGTGTTTTTAGGGTACAGTCACACGGGCGGGGGTTCACATTAGTTTCTCGCTGGCAGCTTGAGCTGCAGCAGAAAATTTGCCGCAGCTCAAACTTGCAGCCGGATACTTACTGTAATCCTCCGCCCATGTGAGTGTACCCTGTACGTTCACATTGGGGGGGGGGGGGGACATCCAGCTGTTGCAAAACTACAACTCCCAGCATGTACGGTCTATCAGTGCATGCTGGGAGTTGTAGTTTTGCAACCGCTGGAGGCTCCGTTTTGGAAACAGTGGCGTACCAGACGTTTTTCATTTTTATTGGGGAGGGGGGCTGTGTAGGGGTATGTGTATATGTAGTGTTTTTTACTTTTTATTTTATTTTGTGTTAGTGTAGTCTAGTGTTTTTAGGGTACAGTCACATGGGCGGGGGGTTCACAGTAGTTTCTCGCTGGCAGTTTGAGCAGCGGCAGAAAATTTGCCACAGCTCAAACTTGCAGCCGGATACTTACTGTAATCCTCCGCCCATGTGAGTGTACCCTGTACGTTCACATGGGGGGGGGGAAATACCTCCAGCTGTTGCAAAACTACAACTCCCAGCATGTACGGTCTATCAGTGCATGCTGGGAGTTGTAGTTTTGCAACAGCTGGAGACACACAGGTTGTGAAACACCGAGTTTGGTAACAAACTCAGTGTTTTGCAACCAGTGTGCCTTCAGCTGTTGCAAAAGCTACAACCCCCAGCATGTACGGACAGCGGAAGGGCATGCTGGGTCTTGTAGTTATGCAACAGCCGGAGGCATACTACATTGGCTGAAGATGCTGGGGATTGTAGTTATGCAACAGCTGGAGACACACTGGTTTGCTACTTAACTCAGTGTGCCTTCAGCTGTTGCAAAACTACAACTCTCAGCAGTCACCGACAGCCAACGGGCATGCTGGGAGTTGTAGTTATGCAACCACCAGATGCAACACTACAACTCCCAGCATGCACTTTAGCTGATTGTGCAAGCTGAGAGTTGTAGTTATACAACAGCTGAAGGTACACATTTCCATAGAAAGAATGTGCCTCCAGCTGTTGCAAAACTACAAATCCCAGCATGCCCATAAGGGCATGCTGGGAGTTGTGGTGGTCTGCCTCCTGCTGTTGCATAACTACAGCTCCCAGCATGCCCTTTTTGCATGCTGGGAGCTGTTGCTAAGCAAAAGCAGGAGGCTGTCACTCACCTCCTGCTGCTGCTCCACGATGCCGCCGCACACGTCAGTCCCTCGCTGCCGCCGTCGCTCCTGGGGCCCCGATCCCAACAGGGACGCCGGGGATCGGGGTCCCCAGCACCGGGGGTTGTCTTCCCGCACCCGCTCACGTCCTCCGGAAGAGGGGCGGAGCGGGTGCGGGAGTGACACCCGCAGCAGGCGCCCTGATTGGTCGGCCGGTAATCCGGCCGATGAATCAGGGCGATCGTGAGGTGGCACCAGTGCCACCTCACCCCTGCAGGCTCTGGCTGTTCGGGGCCATCTCTGACGGCCCCGATCAGCCAGTAATTCCGGGTCATCGGGTCACTGAAGACCCGATTGACCCGGAATCCGCCGCAGATCGCTGGACTGAATTGTCCAGCGATCTGCGGCAATCGCCGACATGGGGGGACATAATGACCCCCCTGGGCAATATGCCTGGATGCCTGCTGAACGATTTCAGCAGGCATCCGGCCCTGACTCCCCTCCGGCTAGCGGCGGGGGCCGGAAATGCTCAGGGCGTATCCATACGCCCTCGGTCCTTAAGGACTTGGAAACGGGGGCGTATGGATACGCCCTATGTCCTTAAGGGGTTAAGGTGAAAATGGTCTTAACTCCTTAAGGACTCAGTGTTTTTCCGTTCTTGCACTTTAGTTTTTTTTCTCCTCACCTTTTAAAAATCATAGCCCTTTCAATTTTGCACCTACAGACCCATATGAAACTTGTTTTTTTGCGCCACCAATTGTACTTTGTAATTACATCAATCATTTTACCCAAAAATCTATAGTGAAACCAAGAAAAAAAATATTTGTGGGACAAATTTTTTTTTTTTAAACGCCATTTTGTAAATTTTGGGGGCTTCCGTTTCTAGGTAGTACATTTTTCAGTTAAAATGACACCTTTTGTTTATTCTGTAGGTCCATATGATTAAAATGATCCCCTACTTATATAGGTTTGATTTTGTCATACTTCTGGAAAAAATCCTAACTTCATGAATGAAAATTTATATGTTTAACCCCTTAAGGACTAAGGGATTTTCCGTTTTTGCACTTTCGTTTTTTCCTCCTTACCTTTTAAAAATCATAACCCTTTAAATTTTCCACCTAAAAATCCATATTATGGCTTATTTTTTGCGTCGCCAATTCTACTTTGCAGTGACATCAGTCATTTTACCAAAAAATGCACGGCGAAACGGAAAAAAAAAATCATTGTGCGATAAAATCGAAGAAAAAACGCCATTTTGTAACTTTTGGGGGCTTCCGTTTCTACGCAGTGCATATTTCGGTAAAAATGACCCCTTCTCTTTATTCTGTAGGTCCATACGATTAAAATGATCCCCTACTTATATAGGTTTGATTTTGTCGCACTTCTGGAAAAAATCATAACTACATGCAGGAAAATTTATACGTTTAAAAATGTCATTTTCTGACCCCTATAACTTTTTTATTTTTCCACGTACAGGGCGGTATGAGGACTCATTTTTTGCGCCGTGATCTGAAGTTTTTATCGGTATGATTTTTGTTTTGATCGGACTTTTTGATCACTTTTTATTCATTTTTTAATGGTATAAAAAGTGACCAAAAATGCGCTTTTTTGACTTTTGAATTTTTTTGCACGTACGCCATTGACCGTGCGGTTTAATTAATGATATATTTTTATAGTTCGGACATTTACGCACGCGGCGATACCACATATGTTTATTTTTATTTTTTTTTACACTGTTTTATTTTTTTTATGGGAAAAGGGGGGTGATTCAAACTTTTATTAGGGAAGGGGTTAAATGACCTTTATTAACACATTTTTTTTGCAGCGTTATAGGTCCCATAGGGACCTATAACACTGCACACACTGATCTCTTATACTGATCATTGTTATCACATAGGGACCTATAACACTGCACACACTGATCTCTTATACTGATCATTGTTATCCCATAGGGACCTATAACACTGCACACACTGATCTCTCCCATAGGGACCTATAACACTGCACACACTGATCTCTTATACTGATCATTGTTATCCCATAGGGACCTATAACACTGCACACACTGATCTCTCCCATAGGGACCTATAATACTGCACACACTGATCTCTTATACTGATCATTATTATCCCATAGGGACCTATAACACTGCACACACTGATCTCTTGCACAGATCACAGGTGTGTATTAACACGCCTGTGATCAGAGTTATCGGCGCTTGACTGCTCCTGCCTGGATCTCAGGCACGGAGCAGTCATTCGCCGATCGGACACCGAGGAGGCAGATAAGGTCCCTCCCGGTGTCCTGTAAGCTGTTCGGGACGCCGCAATTTCACCACGGCAGTCCCGAACAGCCCGACTAAGCCGGGTCACTTTCACTTTAGAAACGGCGGTCAAAGCTTCTAAAGTGTTAATACCGCACATTGCCGCGATCGGCGATGTGAGGTATTAGCCGCGGGTCCCGGCCGTTGACGAGTGCCGGGACCGTCGCGATATGATGCGGGATTGCGGCGGGATTGCGGCGTAAATATACGTCCTGCGTCGTTAAGGGGTTAAAATTGTCATCTTCTGACCCCTATAACTTTTTTATTTTTCTGTGTACGGGGCGCTATGAGGGTAATTTTTTGTGCCCTGATCTGAAGTTTTTATCGGTACTAATATTGTTTTGATCTCACTTTTTGATCGCTTTTTATAATTTTTTTTAGGGTATAAAAAGTGACCAAAAATACGCTATTTTGGACTTTGGAATTTTTTTTTACGTCTTCGCCATTGACCGTGCGGAATAATTAACGATATATTTTCATAGTTCGGACATTTACACACGCGGCAATACCACATGTTTGTATTTATTTTTCTTTGCATTTTTGTTTGCAAATGGGAAAAGGGGTGTGAACAGTGTTATCGTTGCTCCACTGCTCCTGTCTGTTTCTCAGGCATGGAGCAATAGAGCAACGATCGGACGCCGAGGAGGCAGGTGGGGACCCTCCGCATCCTCACAGCTGATCAGGACACCACGGTTTCATCACGGTGTCTCCGATCAGCCTGACTGAGCTGCCAGGAAGCATTTTTAAAAATTTTAGATGCGGCAATCAACTTTAATCGCCGCATCTAAAGGGTTAATACCGGGCATCACCGCAATCAATGATGTCCGGTATTAGCCACCAGTCCCGGTCATTGCTAGGTGCTGGGCCCAACACGCGTGACCCCGCTTTATAACACAGGAGCGGGCGGATCCTGCATCCTTAAAAGGTTAAGGTGATAGTGGTCTGAGTACAGGTGTTTTATTCAGTATCAGTACGGTAGTATTATCCCGTCTCTATATGTAGTAATGGTAGTGGTCATGGTGCGGTGTAATTGTGGAGGCATTGGAGGTGAGGGGGGCATGGGAGGTGAGGGAGGGATGGGGGGGCATGAAAGGCAGGGCGACAATCTGATAGAAGGCCTCCTCAAGGGGTCCCAAAATGGTCATCTCTCTCTCTCTCTGAACCTAGTGTAAATTAGGATAATGAAAGACAAAAGCTCCTCGAGATCTCTGACCACAATCTCATCTTGTATAATATCGGAGAGTCCACGAGAGAACGTGTCCACCAGCGCTTCCTTATCCCAGCACACTTCTGCTGCTACAATACAGAACTCTATTGAATTCTTGGCCACAGTTCTCGTCCCCTGTTACATGGACATGAGCTGCTCTGCCGCAGAGGGAGAACGGACAGGGAGATTAAAGGGGTACTCCACTGCACCAGTGGTCAGAACATTTAGTTCCAAATGCTGGGTGTGGGCTGCGGGGGTCATAATGTCACACCATGCCCCCTCAGTGCAAGTCTATGGGAGCGGGCGTGATGGCCTTGTACACATAGGGATATTTATTGTCCATATTCCAGTTGTAGTATCACATTAGTTTGCATTTTGGCTGAATAGATAAATATACAGCAAGAGACAGGACAGAGAGATTAAAGAATTCTACACAATTACTACAGTCTCTATATTAAGTTGTTACTACTCACATGGGTGGTTACTTGTAGGAATGTCCTCCTTATACTGCTCATCACCGCTCACATCTGTCTCTTCTTCCTTCATATCAGTAGCATTAATATTATCCAGATCTTTTCCTGTCAGAATGTCCTCCTTATACTGCTCATCATCACTCACATCTGTCTCTTCTTCTTCCTTTATGTCTGTAGCATTAATATTGTTTAGCTCTTTCCCTGTAGGAATGTTGTCCTTATACTGCTCTTCACTGCTCACATCTGTCTTTTCCTCTTCCTTTATGTCTGTAGCATTAATATTGATCAGATTTTTCCCTGCAGGAATGTCCTCCTTATACTGCTCATTACCGCTCACATCAGTCTCTTCTTCTTCCTTTATGTCTATAGCATTAATATGGATCAGATCTTTCCCTGTAGTAATGTCCTCCATATTCTGTTCATCAAGAGGACGGGGACACCTCTCTGGTGCTGTTCTCTTACTGGATCTGACTGTAGGGAACACATACAGAGACTGAATTCATTCTTTACATACAAATAATGAGAGGACGTGTGTATATAGTCATGTCTATTACCTGGTGATGTGAGGGGCTGCTGATCCTCCATCATGACCTGATCCTTGTACTGATCCTTGTGTCCTTCTACATACTCCCACTCCTCCATGGAGAAATAGACCGCCACGTCCTGACACCTTATAGGAACCTGTATTGTGAATAAACATTTAATTCTATACAATTCCAGGATGTTATATGGAGACATTTGAGGGGATATTCCTGCACATGATTTATCTTCTTGCTCTCGGATGATGAGGTGAATACTTGTCGGGGCAGATCCTCTATATTATGGTCACATGTCCCAAACTGAACGCAAGTCTGATGATCCAGCTGTCAGTTCAGGTCATTATACCCAAAGCGCCCGTCCCATGGAGTGTAAGGAGTTAAGTGATATTTCATAGTATCACTGCTCCCCTCCCCCGGGATTATATAGATGGCTGCTTACTGTCTGGCCCCTAAGGATAGAATTGGCAGTGCTGTGCGCCACTTTACCCTAGCTAGACTGGATGCTCTTATCCCAGCGAGTAGAAGGGACAATAAGCAGCTATCTGTATAGTGTGTGGCCCCAGAAAAGTTAAGTAGCAATGTATCACCACCATTTAACTCCTTCATGGCTGACTGGGCAGGAGGTATATAATGTACAGCCATGGGCCCAGCTCCGGAGCAGGAGACGCATCAAATCTGGCATATCTTCTGCTCCTGTGCAGGAAACCCCTTTCAGAGCAGGGACTCCTGTCATTAAAGTGATAAGATTTGGAGGGGAGGGAGGCTGCTGCCAGTCTATGAAGCACAGTCAGGAGTTCAGCACAATTCATAGTCCCTAGGACCTACCTGCTATCAGCATCTGGGACTCATTGCTAATGCAGGACATAACCAATGCCAAAAATCTATTTCCGGTAGCTCAGTGGAGCTGATAAGGACACCCACAGTGAAATAGCGGGGTCCCGGTCAGCTGAGAGAACGGGTGGAGGTCCCTAACCTCACTCCACGCTGTCTGAACGACGCTCCAATCCTGCAGGCAGCCTCAGCATCACAGCATTGATCAGTGTATGTAATCTATAGATTCCATGTAATAGTCTACTACAGGGACTAAAAAACTGGGAATAAGGTAAAAAGAACATTAACTTAATGTGAATAAGCCCCTCCCCTAATATACTATTAATCTTCCCCATTTACCAATTATTTTTAAATAAAATAATGTAAACAAAAATTAATCTAAACTTATGTGTAACCGCACGGTCAATGGCGTAAACGTAAAAAAATACAACTTCATGGTCCAAAAGAAAAGTCTTAAAAAGCGATCAAAAAGTCTCATCAAAACTAAAGTGGTTCCGATAAAAATTACAGATCACGGCGCAAAAAATGACTTTCATACATCCCCGTATACGGAATAATAAGAGAGTTATAGGGGACAAGGTAGGATAATCTGATACATACTAATTTTTGTACAATAAGTTAGAATTTTTTATATTTTAAAAGTATTAAAATAAAACCTATATAAATCATTGATCATTGTAATCGTTTGGACCTAAAGAATAAAGAGAATTATTACCGTAATGTGCACTGCGTCCAAACAGAAGACCCAAAAAAAAAATTTTTAATTGCTTTTTTTTTCTATTTCACCCCACAAATAAAAATTTTTGTCCCTTGTTATATATTTTGCAGTAAAATGAGTGATGTCATTACAAAGTACAAACCGGTGGTGAAAAAAAAAAACAAGAACAAGAAGCGTCATATGGGTTTGTAAAGAGGAAATTACAATCATTATGGCTATAAGAAGGCGAGGAGAAAGACATTAAAAAGATAAATCACTGTGTCCTTAAGGGGTTAAAACTCAAAACTACCGGGTTCTGAAGGGGTTAATAGTACAAAAAACCCATCTAACAGCAACATGTGACCTCACACATACCTCCACCTGCAGAGCTGTACAGGAGCCGTGTGCTTACAGGACCTGCGATGAAGTCACAATCATGTGATCAATCGGGACTCTGCTGTCACATGACCATTCTCACAGGTCCTTAAATCATCATCCCGTCTATCCTGCACGGCTGACCTCCGCCCACTCCTGTCACATGATCTTCCCCACAGGTCCTTCAGCCACACTCACATCTTTACTGCTAAACTTTGCCCCCAAATGTACTGGTCACATGATTGTGACATCATCACAGGTCCTACACCTCCAGCATGTAGCAGATACAGAGCAGGTCCTGGTGGGGCAGTCACTGCTGTTGTGTTGTGTGTGGAGATCTCTCAGAGCAGCAGCCCCTGATCATGTGACTCCTCCTCCTCCATGTGACTGATCACATGAAGGTGACATCATCGCAGGTCCTGTAAGCTCACGGCTCCTCTACAGATACAGGTATGTGTGTGCGGTCACCATCAGATCAGGATTATTGGGGATGTTTATCATTAACCCTTAAGGACACGATGTATATTTACATTCTGTGCCCCATATGGGACTTGTGAGCTCAGGAGCTATAAGCAGTCAGGACTCACCACTAATGACGCTCATCGCCATTAACCCTTTAGATTCCATGATCAAAGTCGATTGCAGGATCTAAAATGAGTAAAATGCAGTTGTTGGGGGGCGGAGTCTAGATCAGCTGAGATGACGGTCGGAGGGCCCCTTACCATGCTCTGTGCTCAGATCGGGGCTCTAAGTATACAGACACCTCCACAGCCTGTATAAGCCGAGCACCGATAACACTGATCACTATGGCAGAGCGTTATTCAGGGTTTGTAATAGAAGCCCCTCCCCTAATAAGTTTATATCCCATTTCTGTAATAAAATAATGTAGGTGGGCGTGGCTTAGACATGGCGCTGTGCGGTTGTTTCTCTAGGGAGCTCCGTGCCGACCAGCGGTTGTTCTCCTTATTTCCTGCCTATACTGCCCCCCAGGGGATGTCTGGATGGTGAAGGTATCAGGTCACTTACCCGCCCATCCTGTCACCTGATCAGTCTCTTTTCTCCGGGTATCAGCCACTTCTTCCATACAGGACTATGTAAGCATCAGGTTTTTTAAGTTTCTCCCGCGCCCCTATTATTACTTAAGAGTTTCCAAACCAGCGTGCCTCCAGCTGTTGTAAAACTACAACTCCCAGCATGCCCTGACAGCCAAATGTTGTAACAGCTGGAGGCATCCTGCTTGGGAAACACTGACTCCGGTGGTGGCCCAGACCCTGCGTGTGTAACGGTATATGATGCTCGGCCTCTGCTGCAGGTAATAGCAGGTTCTTCCGGGGGGACATATCACAATTCACATAAAATCCTGATGTAATTGTGATGTATATTGTGCCCCCTAGTGGACACATTTCAGTATTCTTCATTGGACAATGTCATATTGAATCCCTCTATTCTTCTCCCTGCTCTGATGAAGACGTTCTGAATACACCGCAGCCTCAGAGATAAGAAGAAATGGATTCACAACGTCTTCAGCAGAGCAGGGAGAGCGACCTCAGAAGACCTGGAGGACCAGAGCGCCACCACTGGACGGGAGAGGGGAGTGCGCTCTAATCTCTTATTTTACAGCCCTCGGACAATGGATTTTGTTTTATAGAGAAATCTGAAAACTCCTATAATGTCTCCTCAGATGTTTCCCCAGATTATCTCCAGGAAATGGATTTTATTTCTCCATAGAATCTGGTGCGGTTTATCATCGTCTCCTCTTCTTTCCTTCAGGTTTCTCCAATCCAGGATCCTCTGCTGATATCTTTTATATAAGAGAATTCTCCTGGATGACCCATCAACCATGGAGAGAGACAGGAACAAGATGGCCGACAGGATCATAAACCTTACCCTACAGATACTCTTCCGGCTTACTGGAGAGGTGAGGGATTCTGGGAGTGATGTCACATGACCTCATTCTTATCTATGTAATAACAGATGGATATGACTGGAGAGGTGAGGGATTCTGGGAGTGATGTCACATGACCTCATTCTTATCTATGTAATAACAGATGGATATGACTGGAGAGGTGAGGGATTCTGGGAGTGATGTCACATTACCTCATTCTTATCTATGTAATAACAGATGGATATGACTGGAGAGGTGAGGGATTCTGGGAGTGATGTCACATGACCTCATTCTTATCTATGTAATAACAGATGGGTATGACTGGAGAGGTGAGGGATTCTGGGAATGTATGTAGTGATATTAATGTGTCTCTCCATACACAGGATTACACAGTAGTGAAGAAGTCCTCTAGTGGGCGCTGTCGGGCCCCTGGGTGTGAAGGATGGGCAAGAAACCTGAGCCCAATCCCAGGACCCCCACCTCACTCCCTGATACATGAGGAAATGGATGAACAGAAGATCCTAGAACTCATCAATAAGATGATGGAGCTGCTGACTGGAGAGGTGACCCTGCTGGGACATTATACAGTAATGGAGGGTCTGGTGATGACTGGAGAGGTGACACTGCTGGGACATTATACAGTAATGGAGGGGTCTGGTGATGACTGGAGAGGTGACACTGCTGGGACATTATACAGTAATGGAGGGGTCTGGTGATGACTGGAGAGGTGACCCTGCTGGGACATTATACAGTAATGGAGGGGTCTGGTGATGACTGGAGAGGTGACACTGCTGGGACATTATACAGTAATGGAGGGGTCTGGTGATGACTGGAGAGGTGACACTGCTGGGACATTATACAGTAATGGAGGGGTCTGGTGATGACTGGAGAGGTGACACTGCTGGGACATTATACAGTAATGGAGGGGTCTGGTGATGACTGGAGAGGTGACACTGCTGGACATTATACATTAATGGAGGGGTCTGGTGATGACTGGAGAGGTGACACTGCTGGGAATGCTGGGACATTATACAGTAATGGAGGGGTCTGGTGATTACTGGAGAGGTGACACTGCTGGGACATTATACAATAATGGAGGGGTCTGGTGATGACTGGAGAGGTGACCCTGCTGGGACATTATACAGTAATGGAGGAGTCTGGTGATGACTGGAGAGGTGACACTGCTGGGAATGCTGGGACATTATACAGTAATGGAGGGGTCTGGTGATGACTGGAGAGGTGACACTGCTGGGACATTATACAGTAATGGAGGGGTCTGGTGATGACTGGAGAGGTGACACTGCTGGGAATGCTGGGACATTATACAGTAATGGAGGGTCTGGTGATGACTGGAGAGGTGACACTGCTGGGAATTCTGGGACATTATACAGTAATGGAGGGGTCTGGTGATGACTGGAGAGGTGGCACTGCTGGGACATTATACAGTAATGGAGGGGTCTGGTGATGACTGGAGAGGTGACACTGCTGGGACATTATACAGTAATGGAGGGGTCTGGTGATGACTGGAGAGGTGACACTGCTGGGACATTATACAATAATGGAGGGGTCTGGTGATGACTGGAGAGGTGACACTGCTGGGACATTATACAGTAATGGAGGGGTCTGGTGATGACTGGAGAGGTGACACTGCTGGGACATTATACAGTAACGGAGGGGTCTGGTGATGACTGGAGAGGTGACACTGCTGGGACATTATACAGTAATGGAGGGGTCTGGTGATGACTGGAGAGGTGACCCTGCTGGGACATTATACAGTAATGGAGGGGTCTGGTGATGACTGGAGCGGTGACCCTGCTGGGACATTATACAGTAATGGAGGGGTCTGGTGATGACTGGAGAGGTGACACTGCTGGGAATGCTGGGACATTATACAGTAATGGAGGGGTCTGGTGATGACTGGAGAGGTGACACTGCTGGACATTATACAGTAATGGAGGGGTCTGGTGATGACTGGAGAGGTGACACTGCTGGGACATTATACAGTAATGGAGGGGTCTGGTGATGTCTGGAGAGGTGACACTGCTGGGACATTATACAGTAATGGAGGGGTCTGGTGATGACTGGAGAGGTGACACTGCTGGGACATTATACAGTAATGGAGGGGTCTGGTGATGACTGGAGAGGTGACACTGCTGGGACATTATACAGTAATGGAGGGGTCTGGTGATGTCTGGAGAGGTGACACTGCTGGGACATTATACAGTAATGGAGGGGTCTGGTGATGACTGGAGAGGTGACACTGCTGGGACATTATACAGTAATGGAGGGGTCTGGTGATGACTGGAGAGGTGACACTGCTGGGAATGCTGGGACATTATACAGTAATGGAGGGGTCTGGTGATGACTGGAGAGGTGACACTGCTGGGACATTATACAGTAATGGAGGGGTCTGGTGATGACTGGAGAGGTGACACTGCTGGGAATGCTGGGACATTATACAGTAATGGAGGGGTCTGGTGATGACTGGAGAGGTGACACTGCTGGGAATGCTGGGACATTATACAGTAATGGAGGGGTCTGGTGATGACTGGAGAGGTGACACTGCTGGGAATGCTGAGACATTATACAGTAACATCACTGGAGGGGTCGGGGTGATGACTGTATCATTATGTGTCAGGTTCCTATAAGGTGTCAGGAGGGGGCGGTCTATTTCTCCATGGAGAAGTGGGAGTATGTAGAAGGACACAAGGATCAGTACAAGGATCAGGTCATGATGGAGGATCAGCAGCCCCTCACATCACCAGGTAATAGACATGACTATATACACACGTCCTCTCATTATTTGTATGTAAAGAATGAATTCAGTCTCTGTATGTGTTCCCTACAGTCAGATCCAGTAAGAGAACAGCACCAGAGAGGTTTCCCCGTCCTCTTCTTCCACAGGATGATCAGGTAGATGGAGATATTCCCTATGATCTGTAGAAGGGCTGTGAAGCTCTTGTGGTCAGTCCCCTCACCCTCCATGACTTCTCATCTATAACATCCCATGTGACTTCTCCTGCTGACTGATGACTTTTACTATATTTCTTCCACATCGTATGTATCAGGGTGAAGATCCAAACAATATTAATGCTCCAGAGACATATGTGAGCAGTGATGAGCAGTATAAGGAGGACATTCCTACAGCGAAAGATCTGAACAATATTAATGCTACAGATAGGGAGGAAGAAGAAGAGACAGATGTGAGTGGTGATGAGCAGTATAAGGAGGACATTCCGACAGTAAAAGATTTGAACAATATTAATGCTACAGATAGGGAGGAAGAAGAAGAGACAGATGTGATTGGTGATGAGCAGTATAAGGAGGACATTCCTACAGAGAGAGAACTGATCTATATTAATGCTAAAGACATAAAGGAAGAAGAGACGGATGTGAGTGGTGATGAACAGTATAAGGAGGACATTCCGACAGGAAAAGATCTGCACAATATTAATGCTACAGATAGGGAGGAAGAAGAAGAGACAGATGTGAGCTGTGATGAACAGTATAAGGAGGACATTCCTACAGGTAACCACCCAGGTGAGTAGTAACAACTTAATATAGAGCAGAGTCACAGATTCTTCTGCTGTAGTAATTGTGTAGAATTCTTTAATCTCTCTGTCCTTTCTCTTGCTGTATATTCTTCTATTCACCCAAAATGCAAACTAATGTGATTCTACAGCTGGAATATGGACAAGAAATATCCCAATGTGTACAAGGCCATCACGACCGCTCCCACTGAGGGGGCATGGTGTGACATCATGACCCCGCAGCCCACACCCAGCGTTTGGAACTAAATGTTCTGACCGCTGGGGCAGTGAAGTACCCCTTTAATCTCCCTGTCCGTTCTCCCTCTGCGGCAGAGCAGCTCATGTCCATGTAACAGGGGACGAGAACTGTGGCCAAGAATTCAATAGAGTTGTGTATTCTAGCAGCAGAAGTGTGCTGGGATAAGGAAGCGCTGGTGGACACGTTCTCTCGTGGACTCTCCCATATTATACAAGATGAGATTGTGATCAGAGATCTCGAGGAACTTTTGTCTTTCACCATCCTAATAGACACTAGGTTCCGAGAGAGAGAGAGAGAGATCACCATTTTGGAACCCTTTGAGGAGGCCATCTATCATGCCCTCCCTCACCTCCCGTGTCCCCCTCACCTCCCGTGTCTCCCTCACCTGCCGTGTCTCCCTCACCTGCCGTGTCTTCCTCACCCCCCCATGTCTCCCTCCCTCACCTCCATGCCCCCTGACCTCCCATGCCCCCTCACCTCCCATGTGCCCCCTCACCTCTCATGCCCCCCTCACCTCCCATGCCCCCCTCACCTCCCATGCCCCCCTCACCTCCCATGCCCCCCTCACCTCTCATGCCCCCCTCACCTCCCATGTCTCCCTCACCTCCCACGCCTCCCATGCCCCCCTCACCTCTCATGCCCCCCTCACCTCTCATGCCCCCCTCACCTCTCATGCCCCCCTCACCTCTCATGCCCCCCTCACCTCCCATGTCTCCCTCACCTCCCATGTCTCCCTCACCTCCCATGTCTCCCTCACCTCCCATGCCTCCATCGCCTCTTATGCCTCTCTCGATCATATAGTGATGGGATAATACTACCGTACTGTTACTGAATAAAACCCCTGTACACAGACCACTATCAACTTAACCTCTTAAGGACACAGGGTGTGTCCGCTCCCATGCTGTAACACAGGGTCACGCGGGTTGGGCCCGGCACCTAGCAGGGACCGGTGGCTAATACCGGACATCACTGATCGCGGTGATGCCCGGTATTAATCCTTTAGATCCGGCGATTAAAGTTTATTGCCGCATCTAATATTTAAAAAAATGCTTCCCGGCAGCTCAGTCAGGTTGATCAGGGACACTGTGGTGAAACCATGGTGTCCCGATCAGCTGTGAGGACGTGGAGGGTCCCAACCTGCCTCCTCAGCGTCTGATCGTCGCTCTATTGCTCCATGCCGTAGATCCAGACAGGAGCAGTGGAGCGCCGATAACACTGATCAATGCTATGCTATGGCACAGAACAGTGTCTGCAATCAAAGCATTGTATGTAATAGTCTCCTATGGGGGCTATAAAAAATATAGTTAATACATTTGATTTAACCCCTTCCCTAATAAAACTTTGAATCACCCCCCTTTTCCCATAAAAAAAATAAATAAAGAAAAATAAATATAAACGTGCGTAAATGTCCGAACTATAAAAATATATCGTCAATGGCGAATAAGTAAAAAAAAAAAATTCCAAAGTCCAAAATAGCGTATTTTTGGTCACTTTTTATACCATAAAAAACTTTATAAAAAGCGATCAAAAAGTCAGATCAAAGCAAAAATAGTACCGATAAAAACTTCAGGTCACTACACTTATTCCCTGGTCCAACGCCATTACACGAGAATAGACTGGATCTTGGTCAACGCTGCAACAGTACCTCAGCTGGTCTTTTCCCGTCATGTCCACGTGTCGTGATCGGACCATGATGTGGTGCTGTCAGTTTTTAATTTTATGTCCCCTCTCACATTGCCATTTAGGTGGAGACTTAACGAGTCTTTACTGACTATGCCGAGAATAAAAACCAAACTGGAGGGTGATATAGCCTCCAACTTCTCTTTGAATAGTTCCCCACAATTGTCTCCACATTGGACATGGTTGGCTCACAAGGCCTACATCCGCGGACGCCTGATCTCTACGGCCTCGGGAATTAAGCGAGATAGGACTAGAGTCCAGGAGGCCTTGGAGGCCAAACTGTCTAGATTGTTTTTTGCCCATCAGCAGGATCCTACCCCCTTTCTTTATAAGTCTATTGCGGATACTAGATTGCAATTGGATGCCCTGCTCTCCACAAAAGTAGAGAAAGCCTTGAGGTGGACAGGTGCAACTTATTATAGGTTGGCGAATAAGCCTGACAGGCTGCTAGCGGCTATGCTCAAGAAAACTTCCTCGTTTAATCGGGTGCATAGCATTCAGTTGAAATCTGGCCTCCGCACTTCCCACCCTGACCGTATTTATGAGGCTTTTTCTTCCTTCTATACTCACCTCTACTTAGCCCCTCCTACTCCCTCTAATTATTCTTCTTCTTTAAATGCCTTTTTATCTCCGTTGTCTCTTCCCTCTTTATCCGCTCTGGACCGGGAGGCCTTGAATGGTCCCATCACGGCGGAGGAGGTAGAACGGGCTATTGACCATCTCAAACTGGGCAAGTCTCCCAGCCCGGACGGATTTTATGCCTCTTACTTTAAAACCTTTTCCTCTGTTAATTCCTCATCTTGTCTCCAATTCTCTTTTGTCTGGCGCCAAACCTCCCCCTGTCTTACCTAAACCCTCTAAGGACCACTCTTTACCCTCTAAATACCGTCCTATCGCTCTTCTTAATGTCGATTCTAAACTACTTACTTCTATTCTTGTTTATAGACTTAAATGGGCACTGTCATGAAAAATTATTTTTGATATGTTGAAGTACTCAAGTACTACAACATATCTCTAAAATACTTATATTAAAAAAAAAATGCTTTTAAAACATTTTAAAAGCAATTTGAAATCCGGCCACTAGGGGGTCACCCTCCTGCAAGGTACGGGGGGGGGGGGGGGGGGGTGCTTGGGTGTTACTCACCGAGCGGCAGGAAGAGGCTCCCCCGCACCTGTCCCTCCCGCATCGGCTCCCGACTCACTCCTTCCCCCATGAAGCTCCTGTCCTGGGTGCCTCCAGTTGTTTGACCACTACAACTCTTAGCATGCCCTGACAGCCAATAGATGTCAGGGCATGCTAGGAGTTGTAGTGGTGAAACAGCTGGAGGCACCCTGTTAGGAGAACTAAGGGCGGAAGTTGCCCCCCCCCCCCCCCCCCCAGCAGGCATCAGTGACGTGGTGCCTGCTGGGGAAGTCTAAATGCCATTTTTAAAATAGTAAAAAAAAAAAAAATAAAGGCAGGGGGGGTCTTGGGGATAGAAGAGCAATAGGCAGGGACAGAAAAAAAATAAACATGATGGTGGGAGCTACCCTTTAATTCCTTCTTGCCCTCTCTTGTCCACCTAGACCAGGTGGGATTCATCCCAGGCCGACAGGCACCATTCAGATATTACTAAAACTCCCATGCTTGCCCTAGCATTAGACATAGAAAAGGCCTTTGATACGGTCTCGTGGCCGTACCTGTTTCAGGTATTATCAAAGTTTGGCATCTCCGGTCCCTTTGTTCGCACATTGCATAGCATTTAATTCAATTCCGACGGCCTACTTAAAGCTGCCTTCCACTTCACCCTCATCTATATCTATAGGGAGGGGAACGCGCCAGGGGTGCCCCCTCTCACCAGTGCTTTTTGCGCTTGTGATGGAACCCTTGGCAGTTGCTATTAGAGATAATGTTAATATTAAGGGCCTTGTGGTGGGTTCGGCAGAATATAAAACTAGTCTTTTTGCAGATGACCTTTTACTGACGTTAACAAATCCTTTGGTTACTTTACCTAATTTAATCACGCTATTAGACAGATTTGCTGGGCTGTTGGGGTTGAAGGTGAATGTGGCTAAATCGGAGGTTATGTATTGCAATGTCCCGCCCATGACACGACAATTGATATCACAAAATTTGGGGTTTCACGACTCCTCACATGGCCTGTCCTATCTGGGTGTTAATCTTACTACATCCCTTAAAACTTTATATGCAGCGAACTATCCTCCTCTATTTTGCTCTATTAGAGCGGATCTGACAAGGTGGACAGGGCCTCATATCTCGTGGGTAGGCCGCATAAATGTATACAAAATGGTTATTCTTCCAAGTATCCTGTACCTGTTTCGCTCCCTCCCCATCCCGGTAGTGAAAAAAGATATATGCTCTCTTCAACACACTATTTCCCACTACATCTGGAATGGTAGACGGCCCCGCATGAATAAGACTGTTATGCATTACCATAAAAGGGTGGGTGGTCTATCGATTCCCAACCTAATGAAATATTACTACGCTGCTCAACTAGCCCAACTGGCTCTTTCATACGCCACACAGAGTGCCCCTAGATGGGTAGGGCTGGAAGAATCCCTTATCTCTCCTTACTCTTTCTCCACCTTGATGTGGTCCTCTTGTCCTGTCTCAGCTCTTCTCTCCTCTTTGTGCAGATCACTCTATTTTCCCTGTCTCTTTGGCATCTGGTCCGCTTCAAGTTCTTCCTGCAGTCCCCTATACCTCCTCTCCTCCCCTTCCTTTCTAATCCTGCTTTTCAACCTGGCATTTACACTGCTCCCTATTCGTGGTGGCGTTCTGCTAAACTGGCTAAATTATCTGACCTGCTGGTGGGTAAACAATTGATTACCATGGCACAACTCTGCTCTATACATAAGCCCCCGCCTGGGGAACATTTCCGTGCAATGCAAATCCTATCATACTACTCTTCGTTGGGTCCTAAGGGCTATAAGGTGAATCCTACATTCTATGAGTCGGCCTTGCTATACGGCCCTGCGTTACCAGGCTTGCTTTCCCGCATTTATGCCCATCTAAATGCCCCTCCCGCTGATACAAAACTACGCTTCATGGAAGCCTGGGAGCGTGACCTTCGTGTGACCATATCTTTACCCCAATGGCATGCCTGTTGCACGGCTATTAGTAAGGGTAGCTGGCAGGTCTCCTTAATGGAGACGTCTATTAAAATTCTACACAGAGTCTATATGGTCCCCTCTAGGTTGCACACACTTTACCCGTCAGTGTCACCTCTTTGCTTCAGAGGATGTCAGATTACTGGTTCCATGCACCATATTTGGTGGAGTTGTCCTAAGGTGGCACAATTGTGGAGAAGGGTTCATACGGTATTGGTGGATTTATTTGGTGAACGCATAAAGGGCATCATTACTATTTTACTTTTGTACTGCCATCATTAATCTTTTCAATAAAAGACTCTTGGTTTGAATGTTAAAAACTTCAGATGACGGCGCAAAAAATTATCACTCATACCGCCCCGTACACAGAAAAAGAAAAAAGTTATAGGGTTCAGAAGATGACAATTTTAAACATAAATTTTCGTTCATGTAGTTATGATTCTTTTCCAGATGTGCGACAAAATCACCTATATAAGTAGGGGATCATTTTAATCGTATGGACCTACAGAATAAGGTGTTATTTTTACAGAAAAATGTACTGCGTAGAAACGGAAGCCCCCAAAAGTAACAAAATGGCGTTTTTAATTTTTTTTTAAATTTTGTCCCACAAATATATTTTTTTTCTTGGTTTCGCCGTAGATTTTGGGGTAAAATGATTGATGTAATTACAAAGTACAATTGGTGGCGCAAAAAAACAAGTTTCATATGGGTCTGTAGGTGCAAAATTGAAAGGGTCATAATTTTTTAAAGGTGAGGAGAAAAAAAACGAAAGTGGAAAAACGTTGAGGGGTACTCCGGTGGAATTTTTTTTTTTAAATCATCTGGTGCCATAAAATTATACAGATTTGTAAATGACTTCTATTATAAAATCCTAATTATTCCAGTACTTATCAGCTGCTGTTTGCTCCACAGGAAGTTTTTGTTTTTGCACTTTTTTTTTCCTTCTGACCTTCTAAAGATCATAATGTGTTCAATTTTGCACCTGCAGACAAACATGAGGCTTGTTGTTTTTGTGTCACCAATCGTACTTTGTAATCACAGCAATTATTTTATAACATAATCTGCGGCGAAACACAAAAAAATTGTTTGTGGGGTGAAATAAAATAAAAAATCGCTAATTTACCACGTTGTACGGCTTCCGTTTCTATGCAGTGCACTTTTCGGTAAAATTAACACCTTATCTTTATTCTGTAGGTCCACACGGTTACAAGGATACCCAATTTATATAGGTTTTATTTTATTTTACTACTTTAAAAAATTCATGCACCAACATTAATATGTTTAAAATTCTCCTCTTCTGAGCTCCATAACTTTATTTATTTTCCGTATACGCGTCTGTATGAGGGTCATTTTTTGCGCCATGGTCTATAGTTTTTATCGGGACTATTTGTATTTTGATGGGACTTTTTTTTAATCACACTTCATTAATATTTTTATGGTATATAAAGGGACCACATGGGATTTTTTTTACTACATTTATTTTTAAAAAAATGGAAATGGGGGGATTCAAACTTTTATTAGGGGAGGGGCTTATTCACATTTATTAACTTTCTTTTTTATACTTTTTTTTAGCCTCCATAGGGGACTATTACCTGTAATCTTCTGATTGTATATACTGATCAGTGCTATGCCATAACATTGATCATTGTTATCAGTGCTCTGCTGCTTCAGGCTTGGAGTAATAGAACACTGATCAGACGGCGAGGAGGCAGGTAAGGACCCTCCCACCATCCTCTCAGCTGATCGGGACATCAGGATTTTGTCGTGATAAAGGAATAAAAGGGATGAATAATTGCACCACATCATGACCACCACCATATAGTGACGGGATAATACTGCCATACTGATACTGAATAATACCCCTGTACACAGACTAATATCCCCCATACAGTGCCCCTGGCTCTACACAGGCACTGCAGACCATATAAGTGATTACAGTGCAGTTACATGTAGTGAATCACAGGGGGCGTCTTCCTGAAGTCGTTCTCTTTCCTTTTCGTCCCCACAGAATCTGCCAGAGAAACATGTTAGGCACCGCACGTTTCCAGCACATTTCCCAATTATTTCCTCAGTGCCCTAAATAGTGTAGATAATGCCAGTATGAAGGCAGATATTGGCAGTAGATAGATAGCGTTGATAGGTAGACGGTGTAGGTAGGTACTGGTGGTAAGTAGATAGATAATTTTACCACAAAAACAAAAACAAAAAAAAAAAATTGGCCCTCATTTACTAACAGGATCCCGACACTTTTTTGTCAGGTTTTGCGCCAGAATTCTGTCTGCGCCAGAATTTGCGCTAGAATCTTGCGCACAACCCGACAAAATCAAAATCACTCAGAGGGAAAAAACAAAAGAACAAAAGGGGCGTTTTTCCCGACAAAAGGGGCGTTTTTCCCGACAAAAGGGGCGTGTTCCCGCCAAAAACAGAAAAAACCCTCCGAGTGTGAAGAAAACTCACAGGAAAACCTACAGCTCAGAGAGTGAATCCTGCTACCCCAAGCATGGAACAGGGTCTGTTCCATGTTGGGGGTAGTAGTAAAGGGGCTGAGGGATTGAACGCACCGGGTCTCACTTCTGAGACCCGATCCGATCAGATGTTATTAAGCAGGGGAGCGGGCGGCATGTTCTGATCCCCTGCAATGTACAGTAAACTTTCATTTTAAATTTCCCACCAGAAGCCCTGAATGGCCGGGACCGAGGAGCCAATCAGGGCTCCTGGCAGAGTTTTACTATAGAAGCGCTGTGGTGGGCAAAGATGTATAGAATCGCTGGGGGGGGGGGTATATATCTGGCCCCTCCAGCATTTCTATATATCTTTCCCCCTGCTGCGCTATATCAAACTTAGTGCCCGCTGCGCTTCAATAAATGTACTGACCCCCAGCGCTATTATATATCTATACTGACCCCCGCTGCGCATATTTATATATATACTGACCCCCCCCCCAGTTGCGCATATTTATATATATACTGACCCCCCCCAGTTGCGCATATTTATATATATACTGCCCCCCCAGCGCTATTATATATCTATACTGACCCCCGCTGCGCATATTTATATATATACTGCCCCCCCCAAGCTGCGCATGTTAATCTTCATCTTCTCCCTCCCCTGGCTGCCAATGAATGAAAACTCTATTAGTGGGGGAGCAGAAGGCTGCATATCATGCTGTGGGGGTCAGACATATGGATATATATCTGACCCTCACATCATACATATATAAATGCCGGCTCACCGCTATGAATGACAAGTAAGCTATTAGGACCGGCAGCGCGAGCCTCCCTGCACTGCTGTACTTGTCATTCATAGCTGTGAGCCGGCATTAGTATATGTATGATGTGAGGGTCAGACATATATCCATATGTCTGACCCCCACAGCATGATATGCAGCTGCTGCCTGCTATGAATGACAAACTCTTAGCAGCGTGAGCGGGCAGCAGCCTTCCGCTCTCTCGCTAATAGAGTTTTCATTCATTGGCAGCCAGGGGAGGGAGAGCATGAATATTAATATGCGCAGCTGGGGGGGGGGGAGTATATATATATAAATATGCGCAGCGGGGGTCAGTATACAGTGGTCCCTCAAGTTACAATATTAATTGGTTCTGGGACGACCATTGTATGTTGAAACCATTGTATGTTGAGGCCAGAACTCTATGGAAACCTGGTAATTGGTTCTAAAGGCACCAAAATGTCATCCAAAAATAGGAAAAAGTGAGGATTAAAGAAAAATAAGTAGATAACTGATATAGATAAAGCAAATTCTTCCATATAAAAGTAATAAAGATCTGCTGGGAACTGTAATCACTGTCTATGTCAGTGTTTCCCAAGCAGGGAGCCTCCAGCTGTTGCAGAACTACAACTCCCAGCATGCCCGGACAGCCAAAGGCTGTCCTGGCATGCTTGGAGTTGTAGTTTTGCAACAGCTGGGGGCTCCCTGCTTGGGAAACACTGGCCTATGTAGAGGACAGGAGCTTCTTCAGGGTCCTGTACAGTACATGCAATGTCCTAAAAAAGTAATATGGAGCCGCCCTCACCTGGTGTCCAAAGGAGCAGCTAACCCTGGTACAGGTAAAGAGTACAGAACATGTAATACCTTTCTTTACTGTAGGGGGCACTACCAGACACCAGTCAGTGCATACACTTCAGTAATACAGGTAAAGTGTACAGAACATGTAATACATCCCTGTACTGTAGGGGGTGCTACCAGACACCAGTCAGAGCATACACTTCAGTAATACAGGTAAAGAGTACAGAACATGTAATACCTCCCTGTACTGTAGGGGGCGCTACCAGACACCAGTCAGTGCATACACTTCAGTAATACAGGGGTTTTACCAGTGAGGCCCGGTGCGATCAATCCCTCAGCCCCTCTACTTCTACCCCCAACATGGAACAGACCCTGTTCCATGATGGGGGTAGTAGTACAAGCACTAATGTAGTCAGAATTTGCAGAGACTTTTTTTCTGTCGCAGAGAATACATTTTGTGCTACAGAAAAAAACCTGCGACAGAAAGAAAGGGAAATTGGGGACAGATTCGTAAATAGCATCAGAAAAAAAAGGAGTAAAGGACTTGCAAAAACACAAACAGACACTCCACTCTTAGTAAATGAGGGACAATGTGTGGCTTCCATTCTTATGCAGAGCACTTTTCGGTACCAATGACCCGCCTTCTTTATTGTGTCCAAACAATGACATCGATACCCAATATATATAGGTTTTGTATTATTGTATTATATTATTATTGTATTATATTGTATTATAACTTTTTGTAATTTTTTTGTAATATTTCTGCCCCCATAACACTTTATTTTCCTGTATGAGGGATCGTTTTTATTTGCACCCTGATTTGTAGTTTTTGTATAGATTGTTCTTTTGTTTCGCTTTTTATCCTTTTTTTTCTGCTATTTTTTAACATTTGCGCCATTCACTGTGCGGTTTAATTAACAACATTATATTATAATAGTTCAGATATTTACACCAAATATGTTTATTTTTGTTTACATTATTTTATTCCAAAAATGGGAAAAGGAAGGGGGGGGGGTGTAATCAAACTTTTATTAGGGGAGGGGCTTTTTCACATTTATTTCAATTTTCTTTATTTTTTTTTTTTTTGCTATTTTTTTAATGCTATAAATCAGTGATCCAAAACCTAAGGCTCTCTGCCTGCTGCAAAACTACAACTCCCAGCATGTTGCACTTTATAGTAGTATAGAACATGGTACAATATGCTGGGAGTTGTACCATGTTTCGGGTCTGCTGCAAAGCCAGAGGCTGTGTCAAGGAATGCTGGGAGTTGAAGTTTTTAACTACATCACACAGCATGCTCTGATAGAGCCTATCAGTTGCGTACCAGGGGGGGGAGGGGGAGGGGTGGGTGCCACTCACAAGGGGGGTGCCATCCCTGCCATGCGTCCGACCGTCGGTGTCACTCACTGTGAAATACTGTTATACCCACCCAATTGTGCCCCCCCCCCCCTGTGCCCCCCCCCCCTGCTGGACTCCGAAGGGGTTAATTTGTGCCTGGAGTCAATCTGTCACTGATACGTGACGCCGAGGGGGCGTGGGTGGAATGTGTCGGACGGCGGAGCTGCCCTGACGTCTATTATGTCAGCTGTCAGGACTGGTCCCAGGCATACCAGTTCAGTGAAGCGTGTATGAGGAACGAGCAGGATGATCAGGAACAGCAGGGGTGAGTGGTGCACCCTGCTGGGAGAGCTATGGGGGGGCAGGGGGATGGAGAGGAGAGGGGAGGGGGGAGAAGAGAGGAGAGGGGGTGGTGTGGTGTTATTGTTGTTGTTTGAGAGACTGACATGAGGCAGACATGTGGCACAGTAATGTGGGAGTTGGGGTGGGGGGATGATGAGGCTGAACCCCCATTACTGTGTATCATGTCTTCATCATCCCCCAACCCCCCCATTACTGTGCATAATGTCTGCATCAACACCCCCCCAACCATCCCATTACTGTTCCTTCCTCATGTCTGCATCATCACCCCCCCAACCATCCCATTACTGTTCCTTCCTCATGTCTACATCATCACCCCCCAACCATCCCATTACTGTTCCTTCCTCATGTCTGCATCATCACCCCCCCAACCATCCCATTACTGTTCCTTCCTCATGTCTGCATCATCACCCCCCCAACCATCCCATTACTGTTCCTTCCTCATGTCTACATCATTACCCCCCCAACCATCCCATTACTGTTCCTTCCTCATGTCTACATCATCACTCCCCCAACCATCCCATTACTGTTCCTTCCTCATGTCTGCATCAACACCCCCCCAACCATCCCATTACTGTTCCTTCCTCATGTCTGCATCATCACCCCCCCCAACCATCCCATTACTGTCCCTTCCTCATGTCTTCATCATCCCCCAACCCCCCCCCCCCCATTACTGTGCATAATGTCTGCATCAACACCCCCCCAACCATCCCATTACTGTTCCTTCCTCATGTCTACATCATCACCCCCCCAACCATCCCATTACTGTTCCTTCCTCATGTCTGCATCATCACCCCCCAACCATCCCATTACTGTTCCTTCCTCATGTCTGCATCATCACCCCCCAACCATCCCATTACTGTTCCTTCCTCATGTCTACATCATCACCCCCCCCCCAAACCATCCCATTACTGTTCCTTCCTCATGTCTACATCATCACCCCCCCAACCATCCCATTACTGTTCCTTCCTCATGTCTGCATCATCACCCCCCCAACCATCCCATTACTGTTCCTTCCTCATGTCTGCATCATCACCCCCCAACCATCCCATTACTGTTCATTCCTCATGTCTACATCATCACTCCCCCAACCATTCCATTACTGTTCCTTCCTCATGTCTGCATCATCACCCCCCCAACCATCCCATTACTGTTCCTTCCTCATGTCTGCATCAACACCCCCCCAACCATTCCATTACTGTTCCTTCCTCATGTCTGCATCATCACCCCCCCCAACCATCCCATTACTGTTCCTTCCTCATGTCTACATCATCACCCCCCCAACCATCCCATTACTGTTCCTTCCTCATGTCTACATCATCACTCCCCCAACCATTTCATTACTGTTCCTTCCTCATGTCTACATCATCACCCCCCCCCCAACCATCCCATTACTGTTCCTTCCTCATTTCTGCATCATCACCCCCCCAACCATCCCGTTACTGTTCCTTCCTCATGTCTGCATCATCACCCCCCCCCCAACCATCCCATTACTGTTCCTTCCTCATGTCTGCATCAACACCCCCCCCAACCATCCCATTACTGTTCCTTCCTCATGTCTGCATCAACACCCCCCAACCATCCCATTACTGTTCCTTCCTCATGTCTGCATCAACACCCCCGCAACCATCCCATTACTGTTCCTTCCTCATGTCTGCATCAACACGCCCCCCCATTCCATCCCATTACTGTTCCTTCCTCATGTCTGCATCAACAGGCCCCCCAACCATCCCATTACTGTTCCTTCCTCATGTCTGCATCATCACCCCCCCAACCATCCCATTACTGTTCCTTCCTCATATCTACATCATCACTCCCCCAACCATTCCATTACTGTTCCTTCCTCATGTCTACATCAACACCCCCCAACCATCCCATTACTGTTCTTTCCTCATGTCTGCATCAACACCCCCCCAACCATCCCATTACTGTTCCTTCCTCATGTCTGCATCAACACCCCCCCCCAACCATCCCATTACTGTTCCTTCCTCATGTCTGCATCAACACTCCCCCCAACCATCCCATTACTGTTCCTTCCTCATGTCTGCATCAACAGGCCCCCCAACCATCCCATTACTGTTCCTTCCTCATGTCTGCATCATCACCCCCCCCCACCATCCCATTACTGTTCCTTCCTCATGTCTGCATCATCACCCCCCCAACCATCCCATTACTGTTCCTTCCTCATGTCTGCATCAACACCCCCACAACCATCCCATTACTGTTCCTTCCTCATGTTTGCATCAACACCCCCCCCCAACCATCCCATTACTGTTCCTTCCTCCATGTCTGCATCAACACCCCCCAACCATCCCATTACTGTTCCTTCCTCATGTCTGCATCAACACCCCCCCCAACCATCCCATTACTGTTCCTTCCTCCATGTCTGCATCAACACCCTCCCAACCATCCCATTACTGTTCCTTCCTCGTGTCTACATCATCACTCCCCCAACCATTCCATTACTGTTCCTTCCTCATGTCTACATCAACACCCCCCCCAACCATCCCATTACTGTTCCTTCCTCATGTCTACATCATCACCCCCCAACCATCCCATTACTGTTCCTTCCTCATGTCTGCATCATCACCCCCCAACCATCCCATTACTGTTCCTTCTCATGTCTGCATCATCACCCCCCCCCCCCCCAACCTTCCCATTACTGTTCCTTCCTCATGTCTGCATCATCACCCCCCCCCAACCATCTCATTACTGTTCCTTCCTCATGTCTGCATCATCACCCCCCCCCCAACCATCTCATTACTGTTCCTTCCTCATGTCTGCATCATCACCCCCCAACCATCCCATTACTGTTCCTTCCTCATGTCTGCATCATCACCCCCCCAACCATCCCATTACTGTTCCTTCCTCATGTCTGCATCATCACCCCCCCCAACCATCTCATTACTGTTCCTTCCTCATGTCTGCATCATCACCCCCCCAACCATCTCATTACTGTTCCTTCCTCATGTCTGCATCATCACCCCCCCAACCATCTCATTACTTTTCCTTCCTCATGTCTGCATCATCACCCCCCAACCATCCCATTACTGTTCCTTCCTCATGTCTGCATCAACACCCCCCCCCAACCATCCCATTACTGTTCCTTCCTCATGTCTGCATCAGCACCCCCCAAACCATCCCATTACTGTTCCTTCCTCATGTCTGCATCAACAGGCCCCCCAACCATCCCATTACTGTTCCTTCCTCATGTCTACATCATCACTCCCCCAACCATTCCATTACTGTTCCTTCTTCATGTCTGCATCATCACCCCCAACATCCCATTACTGTTCCTTCCTCATGTCTACATCATCACTCCCCCAACCATCCCATTACTGTTCCTTCCTCATGTCTGCATCATCACCCCCCCCAACCATCCCATTACTGTTCCTTCCTCATGTCTGCATCAACACCCCACCCCCCCCAACCATCCCATTACTGTTCCTTCCTCATGTCTACATCATCACTCCCCCAACCATTCCATTACTGTTCCTTCCTCATGTCTGCATCATCACCCCCCCCAACCATCCCATTACTGTTCCTTCCTCATGTCTGCATCATCACCCCCCCAACCATCCCATTACTGTTCCTTCCTCATGTCTGCATCAACACGCCCCCCAACCATTCCATTACTGTTCCTTCCTCATGTCTGCATCATCACCCCCCAACCATCCCATTACTGTTCCTTCCTCATGTCTGCATCATCACCCCCCCAACCATCTCATTACAGTTCCTTCCTCATGTGTACATCATCACTCCCCCAACCATTCCATTACTGTTCCTTCCTCATGTCTACATCAACACCCCCCCCCACCATCCCATTACTGTTCCTTCCTCATGTCTGCATCATCATCCCCCCCACCATCCCATTACTGTTCCTTCCTCATGTCTGCATCATCACCCCCCCAACCATCCCATTACTGTTCCTTCCTCATGTCTGCATCATCACCCCCCCCCCCCAACCATCTCATTACTGTTCCTTCCTCATGTCTGCATCATCGCTGTTTTATGGGCTACCTGTCCAAATGTTGCAAAACTACAACAGCCGTCTACATTAGCTGTCTGGGCAGGCTGGGATTTGTAGTTTTGCAACATCTGGAGGTCCACAGTTTTGACATCACTACATATGTGTTAGTATTATATTCATAGGCAGGGGTGTGGAAAATAAAAGAAAAACTACTTGTCCAAGGGACTAAAGCGGAACACAATCTACTTGTCCCTCAAGAAAATCCACTTGTCCTGGTAGATGAAATAATTTCAACCAAAATAGTCTGATCCCCCCACTAGACCACCAGGGATGGATATAAGATCCCTTTAGACACTGCTGACAGCGGTGATCTTATGGGTTAATAGGCGATCGCAGTATGTCAGGGTATTAGCGGGGGGAGAGCTGTAGATCCTCTTACACCCCAGACAAGCCCAGAAAAGTCTAGATGTAACTTTTTGATCACCGTATAAAAATTTCTCATATGAAGTGACCAAAAATGAACAATTCTGGACTATTATTTACATTTACACCGTTCACCGTTCGGTTTAATTAACATCATATTTTATTAGTCTGGACATTTCCACATGCAGCGATACCACTTATGTTTATTTTTGTACATTATTTTTATTTAAAGAAAATTGGAAACTTTTATTAGGAAAGGGGCTTATTCACATATATACGCACTTATTAAAATATTTTAATCACTATTTTTCCGTCTCAATAGGGACTTATGTGTTACTGGGGGGGGGGGGGGTTCTGCTTCTCCAGTTTATATGGTGCATTTTGTGTCAGAAAATGCTGGAAGTTGCATTTAGTTACTAGATAACTACAACACCCAGCATGCCCTGATACAGCCTATGGTTGTGTGGGTGTTGCAGCATGTTGTACTGTATAGTAGTACAGTTATGGTTATTGTGGAACATGCTGGGAGTTGTAGTTTGTGTCAGCTGCAGAGCCATAGTCTGTGTCAAGGAATACTGGGAATTACAGTTAGTAACTACAACACCCAGCATGCCCTGATGCAGCCTATGGCTCTGCAGCTGACCCGAACCAAAACTACAACTCCCAGCATGTTACACTTTATAGTTCTACAGTTTAGGTTATGGTGTAACATGCTGGGAGTTGTAGTTTTGGTTCGGGCGTGTTTGTGTGCATCCGTGGGGCTCTTGGTTGGCGGGTGAGTATGAAGGGGAGGATTCTGGGGGTGCATTTCAGTGCGGGTGCCACTAAAAATAAATAAAATTAGATGGCACAACTGCCCTAATGCCCGACGTGACAGTCCGCTCCTATACAAAACATTCATGCATACACATATCATACATACACCAGCCACTGCCCCCATATCATACATACACACACACCCCCGCCACTGCCCCCCTCCCACATCATACATTACATACACTCACATTATACATATACACCATACATATGCACACATCATACATACACCTGCCGCTGCCCACCCCACACATCATACATTACATACACACACACCATACATATACACCATACATATGCACACATCATACATTCACCTGCCGCTGCCCCCCCACATCATACATCACATACATACACACATCACACTTAGACATCATACACACATCATACATTACATACACATCACACTTAGACATCATACACACATCATACATTACATACACATCACACTTAGACATCATACACACATCATACATTACATACACATCACACACAGACAGACATCATACACACATCATACATTACATACACATCACACATAGACAGACATCATACACACATCACATATACACTCACACCATACATATACACCAGTGTTTCCCAACCAGGGTGCCTCCAGCTGTTGCAAAACTACAACTCCCAGCATGCCCAGGGCATTTTGGGAGTTGTAGTTTTGCAACAGCTGGTTGCACCCTGGTTGGGAAACGCTGATATACATCATACATACACCTGCCGCTGTCCCCCCATCATACATTACATACACACATCACACATACACTCACACCATACATATACAGCCACCCTTCCTGCCGCCGCCACCTGTATTCTCGGCCTCCTCACCTGAGCCGCCATGAGTGGACATCAGAGCTGTAGTAACCGCTGGTGTGAGGTGAGATTTCCGTCCTCCCCCTCACCCCCCCCCCCTGCTCTGTGTTTTCCCCGTACAAACAAGCAACCTCCATGTGGTGGATTAGGTCCTGTGGAGACAGATCAGGAGAGGGGGAGGGATAGAGCTGTGTGCGGGGGATGGAGCTATGTGCGGGGGATGGAGCTGTGCACGGAGCTGTCTATATCCTTTCTCTCACCCTGCTGTGTCTTCTGAGCTCCGTCCATCCTCCGGGAGGGGAGATAAGGGAACTCTGCAGTCAGCTGGAGGCTGCCGCCCCCTCCATGCACTCTGAGCGCCGGTGGGAGGTGTAGACTTCCATCGGCTTCTGCGCCTCACACCGACATTAAAGAAAAATAAAGGGGAAGTGTGTCTGTCCCTGCTAGCCCGATACAGGGCTAAATCTATGAACAATTCACCTGCCCGGCGCCCAAAACTACTTGTCCCGGGCGTCGGGCGATAGGATTTCCACATCCCTGCATAGGGTACATGTGTGGTAGTATTATATTCATAGGGTACAGTGTGTGGTAGTATTATATTTATAGGGTACAGTGTGTGGTATTATTATATTCATAGGGTACAGTGTGTGGTATTATTATATTCAGAGGGTACAGTGTGTGGTAGTACATTCAGAGGGCACAGTGTGTGGTAGTATTTATGGGGTACAGTGTGTGTGGTAGTATATTCAGAGGGTGCAGTGTGTGGTAGTATTATATTTATAGGGTACAGTGTGTGGTAGTTTTATATTCAGAGGTTATAGTGTGTGGTATTATTATATTCAGTGGGTACAATGTGCGGTATTATATTCAGAGGGTACAGTGTGTGGTAGTATTATATTTATAGGGTACAGTGTGTGGTAGTATTATATTTATAGGGTACAATGTGTGGTAATATTATTTTTATAGGGTACAGTGTGTGGTAGTATTATATTTATAAGGTACAGTGTGTTGTAGTATTAGATTTATAAGGTACAGTGTGTGGTAGTATTATATTTATAGGGTACAGTTTGTGGTAGTATTATATTTATAGGGTACAGTGTGTGGTAGTATTATATTTATAGGGTACAGTGTGTGGTAGTATTATATTTATAGGGTACAGTGTGTGCCAATATTATATTCAGAGGGTACAGTGTGTGGTACTAATATATTTATAGGGTACAGTGTGTGGTGGTAGTAGTAGTATTATATTTATAGGGTACAATGTGTGTTAGTATTATATTTATAGGGTACAGTGTGTGGTATTATTATATTCAGAGGGTACAGTGTGTGGTAGTATATTTATAAGGTACAATGTGTGGTAATATTATTTTTATAGGGTACAGTGTGTGGTATTATATTCAGAGGGTACAGTGTGTGGTAGTATTATATTTAGAAGGTACAGTGTGTGGAAGTATTAGATTTATAGGGTACAGTGTGTGCCAATATTATATTTATAGGGTACAGTGTGTGCCAATATTATTTATAGGGTACAATGTGTGGTAGTATTGTATTTATAGGGTACAGTGTGTGGTAGTATTATATTCAGAGGGTACAGTGTATAGTAGTATATTCAGAGGGTACAGTGTGTGGTAGTATTATATTTATAAGGTACAGTGTGTTGTAGTATTAGATTTATAAGGTACAGTGTGTGGTAGTATTATATTTATAGGGTACAGTGTGTGGTAGTATTATATTTATAGGGTACAGTGTGTGCCAATATTATATTTATAGGGTACAGTGTGTGGTAGTATTATATTCAGAGGGTACAGTGTATAGTAGTATATTCAGAGGGTACAGTGTGTGGTAGTATTATATTTATAAGGTACAGTGTGTGGTAGTATTAGATTTATAGGGTACAGTGTGTGGTATTATATTCAGAGGGTACAAAGTGTGATAGTATATTCAGAGGGTACAGTGTGTGGTAGTATATTCAGAGGGTACAGTGTGTGGTAGTATTATATTTATAGGGTACAGTGTGTGGTAGTATTATATTTATAGGGTACAGTGTGTGGTAGTATTATATTTATAGGGTACAGTGTGTGGTATTATTATATTTATAGGGTACAGTGTGTGGTAGTATATTCATAGGGTACAGTAAGTGGTATTATATTTATAGGGTACAGTGTGTGCCAGTATTATATTTATAGGGTACAGTGTGTGGTAGTATTATATTTATAGGGTACAGTGTGTGGTATTATATTTATAGGGTACAGTGTGTGGTAGTATATTCATAGGGTACAGTAAGTGGTAGTATTATATTTATAGGGTACAGTGTGTGCCAGTATTATATTTATAGGGTACAGTGTGTGGTAGTATTATATTTATAAGGTACAATGTGTGGTAATATTATTTTTATAGGGTACAGTGTGTGGTATTATATTCAGAGGGTACAGTGTGTGGTAGTATTATATTTAGAAGGTACAGTGTGTGGAAGTATTAGATTTATAGGGTACAGTGTGTGCCAATATTATATTTATAGGGTACAGTGTGTGCCAATATTATTTATAGGGTACAATGTGTGGTAGTATTGTATTTATAGGGTACAGTGTGTGGTAGTATTATATTCAGAGGGTACAGTGTATAGTAGTATATTCAGAGGGTACAGTGTGTGGTAGTATTATATTTATAAGGTACAGTGTGTTGTAGTATTAGATTTATAAGGTACAGTGTGTGGTAGTATTATATTTATAGGGTACAGTGTGTGGTAGTATTATATTTATAGGGTACAGTGTGTGCCAATATTATATTTATAGGGTACAGTGTGTGGTAGTATTATATTCAGAGGGTACAGTGTATAGTAGTATATTCAGAGGGTACAGTGTGTGGTAGTATTATATTTATAAGGTACAGTGTGTGGTAGTATTAGATTTATAAGGTACAGTGTGTTACAAGAGGGTACAAAGTGTGATAGTATATTCAGAGGGTACAGTGTGTGGTAGTATATTCAGAGGGTACAGTGTGTGGTAGTATTATATTTATAGGGTACAGTGTGTGGTAGTATTATATTTATAGGGTACAGTGTGTGGTATTATTATATTTATAGGGTACAGTGTGTGGTAGTATATTCATAGGGTACAGTAAGTGGTATTATATTTATAGGGTACAGTGTGTGCCAGTATTATATTTATAGGGTACAGTGTGTGGTAGTATTATATTTATAGGGTACAGTGTGTGGTATTATATTTATAGGGTACAGTGTGTGGTAGTATATTCATAGGGTACAGTAAGTGGTAGTATTATATTTATAGGGTACAGTGTGTGCCAGTATTATATTTATAGGGTACAGTGTGTGGTAGTATTATATTTATAGGGTACAGTGTGTGGTATTATATTTATAGGGTACAGTGTGTGGTAGTATATTCATAGGGTACAGTAAGTGGTAGTATTATATTTATAGGGTACAGTGTGTGCCAGTATTATATTTATAGGGTACAGTGTGTGGTAGTATTATATTTATAGGGTACAGTGTGTGGTATTATTATATTCATAGGTTACAGTGTGTGGTAGTATTATGTTAAAAGGGGACCGTGTATGGCAGTGTTATATTCAGAGAGCACAGTGTGTGGCAGTATTATATTCAGAGAGAGTGTCTGGCAGGGTTATGATAATAATTGTTTTCATATAGAGGATCAGAATGCGCTGAAGCAGGAGGTGTAATTAAGGGGGAGGGGGAGGGAGGCGGTGTAATTAGTGGGGGGAGGGAGGTGTAATTAGAGGGGGGTGCCAAACAAAGGGTCCGCCCCGGGTGCCAAATGCTCTAGGTACGCCCCTGCAGCCTATGGCTCTGCAGCTGACCTAACCCAAAACTACTCCCAGTATGCCCTGATATGGCCTATGGCTCTGCAGCTGACCAACCCAAAACTACATCACCCACCATGCCCTGATACAGCCTATGGCTCTGCAGCTAACCTAACCCAAAACTACTCCCAGCATGTTTCACCATATACTAGTATAGTAAAAGTAATTGTGCAACATGCTGGTAGTCGCATTTTTGGGTCTGCTGCAGAGGTATAGGCTGTATGAGGGCATGCAGGGTGGTGTTGTTGGTTGGTTAAGGGGTTACAAAGTAACAAAAACTATGCAAACTGAGTATCCTTGTGATTGTATTCACCTGAGAAATAATTTCACCGCACAGTGAATGAAGGATCGGCGCCGCAAAAAATGTTATGGCAAAATAAAGAGTTTTGGCTCTCAGAGGAAAGCTTAAATTTCCTGAGTTGTTAAGGGGTTAAAATAAATTCTGTGTTATGCTTGGCAGATTCTTATACCAGGAGATCAGAGGAGAATCTTATATCTTCAGATTATAAAGCAGATGATGATATCACACAAGATACATATGAAGAACATTCCATTATCCCAGATACACCCTCAGCCCTTCACAGCCAAGATCTGTCATCTCATCCTTATATACAGGTCCTGTCTTCTCAATTATCACAGAAAAGTCACAGAAGGAATGTTGGACATCAACAAGCTCACACAGGAAAGAAACACTATTCATGCTCAGAATGTGGGAAATGTTTTCCTTTTAAATCAGGTCTTGTTATACATCAAAGAACTCACACAGGAGAGAAGCCATTTCCATGTTCAGAATGTGGAAAATTTTTTACTCAAAAATCATATCTTTTTGAACATCAGAGAACTCACACAGGAGAGAAGCCATTTCCATGTTCAGAATGTGGAAAATGTTATACTCAAAAATCATATCTTGTTGAACATCAGAGAACTCACACAGGAGAGAAGCCATTTCTATGTTCAGAATGTGGAAAATGTTTTACTCAAAAATCATATCTTGTTGAACATCAGAGAACTCACACAGGAGAGAAGCCATTTCCATGTTCACAATGTGGAAAATGCTTTACTTGTAAATCAAAACTTGTTAGACATCAGAGAACTCACACTGGAGAGAAGCCATTTCCATGTTCAGAATGTGGAAAATGTTTTACTGCAAAATCAAGTCTTGTTAATCATCAAAGAACTCACACAGGAGAGAAGCCATTTTCATGTTCAGAATGTGGAAAGTGTTTTTCTAAGAGATCAAGTCTTGTTTATCATCAAAAAACTCACACAGGGGAGAAGCCATTTTTATGTTCAGAATGTGGAAAGTGTTTTATTGAGAAATCAATTCTTGTTCATCATCAAAAAACTCACACAGGGGAGAAGCCATTTCCATGTTTAGAATGTGGAAAATGTTTTACTATTAAATCAAGTCTTGTTTATCATCAAAGAACTCACACAGGAGAGAAGCCATTTTCATGTTCAGAATGTGGAAAATGTTTTACTCATAAATCAGATCTTGTTAAACATGAAAGAACTCACACAGGACAGAAGCCATTTTCATGCTCCGAATGTGGGAAATGTTTTACTGAGAAAAAAACACTTAACAGACATCTAAGAATTCACACAGGAGACAAGCCAATTCAGAGCAATACATGATGCAGATATCACATCTATATATTAACCATGTACATAGGATATCTGACATATATCATATACTGCAGGGGTCTCAAACTGGCGGCCCTCCAGATGTTGCAAAACTTCAACTCCCAGCATGCCTGTGAGGGGAGTCAGCTTGTTATAGGTTTTTATATAACCTTTTATAATAATCCTTTATATGATTATACGCCATTTTGTATATCATCACTATGTTGTCTATAGTCCACCATCTTGTCTATGCTCCTTCATTATGAACTGAGTGTGAACTTTACCAGAATTATAACCAGGAAACTTGTAAACAAGAACCACAACTGCTGAGTGTACAGAAAACTCCAAGGCTACTGAGTCTGAAGACGTTCACACTTCCCGTCCTTCCTACTTAGAGATAAGACGCCTGTTTGTAACCAGGTATCATTGGGCAGTTTGCCGTCCTTTCATCTTTGCCTATAAGAATTCTGCTGTATGTAGTAAACGTCAGCAGACGCTGTATACAGATCCCAGTCTGTGTCATTTCTTCCAATCTATCAGGCCTGATTGATAAAACATTTCCAATTTGGCCTCGAACAGCAAATGTACCTGAAGGAATGGGTTAAATTCCTTAACATGGCCGACAACGGTTATCTGCAGCCAACGGCTGTCCGGGCATGTCCTGGCATGCTGGGAGTTAAAGTTATACAACATCTGGAGGGCCACCAGTTTGAGACCCCTGATATACTGCATCTCCAAACTTGTTACCAATTGTTAATAAAGTTTTCTTTCTCATATTATTTATTATTCTTATATTCATCTCCGCACACTGGACTTATAATAAATGTAATATTGTCCCTGACGTTGTATATAGGGAATGTAACGCGTCAGTGTTGTCCCCGCCCCCTTCTCATTATGATTATAGAGACTTTAATTCAAGGCATCAGACAGGATCCGCGCATCTCCCTTGAAGATTGTCTCTTCTGAACATAAGACGCTGCAGATACTTTTATTTATTACAAACCCTAGACGAGGCAGCTAAAATCCTGGGCGGCTAAAGGACCCGGTCCATCTGATGACTAGGATATAGCTTATGACACATAAAAAGGCTGATACTACAGGATAAAGGACCCAGTCCCTCTGATGATTAGGAAATAGCTTATGCTACATAAAAAGGCTGATTCTATAGGATAAAGGACCTGGTCCATCTGATGATTAGGAAATAGCTTATACTACATAAAAAGGCTGATACTATAGGATAAAGGACCTGGTCCATCTGATGATTAGGAAATAGCTTATGCTACATAAAAAGGCTGATACTATAGGATAAAGGACCCTGTTCATCTGATGATTAGGAAATAGCTTATGCTACATAAAAAGGCTGGATACTATAGGATAAAGGACCTGGTCCATCTGATGACTAGGAAATAGTTTATGCTCCATAATAAGGCTGGATACTATAGGATAAAGGACCTGGTCCATCTGATGATTAGGAAATAGTTTATGCTACATAAAAAGGCTGGATACTATACGATAAAGGACCGGTCCATCTGATGATTAGGAAATAGCTTATACTACATAAAAAGGCTGGATACTATAGGATAAAGGACCCGGTCCATCTGATGATTAGGAAATAGCTTCTACTACGTAAAAAGGCTGATACTATAGGATAAAGGACCCGGTCCATCTGATGATTAGGAAATAGTTTATGCTACATAAAAAGGCTGGATACTATAGGATAAAGGACCTGGTGCATCTGATGATTAGGAAATAGCTTATACTACATAAAAAGGCTGATACTATAGGATAAAGGACCCGGTCCATCTGATGATTAGGAAATAGCTTATACTACATAAAAAGGCTGATACTATAGGATAAAGGACCCGGTCCATCTGATGATTAGGAAATAGTTTATGCTACATAAAAAGGCTGGATACTATAGGATAAAGGACCTGGTGCATCTGATGATTAGGAAATAGCTTATACTACATAAAAAGGCTGATACTATAGGATAAAGGACCTGGTCCATCTGATGATTAGGAAATAGCTTATAATATATACAAAGGCTGGATACTATAGGTTAAAGGAGCTGGTCCCTCTGATGACTAGTGTTGAGCGGCATAGGCCATATTCAAATTCGAGATATTTCGCAAATATATGGATGAATATTCGTCATATATTCGCTAAATTTGCATATTCTTAATATTCGCGTTTTATTTTTGCATATGCGAAAATTCGCGTATGCAAAAATTTGCATATGCGGAAAATTAGCATATACAAGAATTAGCATAAGCTTAAATTCCCACGCCAGTCTCACACAGTAGTATTAGAGCCTTCTTTACACCACACAAGCTGGAAGCAGAGAGGGATGATCACTGTTATGTGTACTGTGAAGAAATAAAACAAAAAACGAATATTCGTAATTACGAATATATAATGCTATATTCACGAATTCGCGAATATGCGATATTCACGAATGAAATTAGCATAGGAAATAGCTTATGCTACATAAAAAGGCTGATACTATAGGATAAAGGACCTGGTCCCTCTGATGACTAGGAAATAGTTTATGCTACATAAAAAGGCTGGATAGTATAGGATAAAGGACCCGGTCCATCTGATGATTAGGAAATAGCTTATACTACATAAAAAGGCTGGATACTACAGGATAAAGGACCTGGTCCATTTGATAATTAGGAAATAGCTTATGCTACATAAAAAGGCTGATACTATAGGATAAAGGACCTGGTCCATCTGATGATTAGGAAATAGCTTATGCTACATAAAAAGGCTGATACTATAGGATAAAGGACCTGGTCCATCTGATGATTAGGAAATAGTTTATACTACATAAAAAGGCTGATACTATAGGATAAAGGACCCGGTCCATCTGATGATTAGGAAATAGCTTATACTACATAAAAAGGCTGATACTATAGGATAAAGGACCTGGTCCATCTGATGATTAGGAAATTGTCAGGATCTGGACTGGTATGCGGGGAGGACACGGATAGTGAATCCTCTGTGCCAGAGAGGCGATGACATGGGCCGTACCAGGAGAACGGAGTCTTAGGGATTACTGGTATTCACCAGAGCCCGCCGCAAAGCAGGATGGACTTGCTGCGGCAGGTAACCCCCAGGTCAACCTCTCTGGCAGCTGAGACAGGCGCGGTACACAAGGCACGGCAAGGTCAGACGTAGCAGAAGGTCAGGGCAGGCGGCAACGGTTCGTAGTCAGGGGCAAAGGGTCTGGATAAAACTCCTCGCCAGAAGCCTGCAGGCTTTCTCCTTCCTCTGCCAGCTCACAATAAACGCTTTCACTGGCACAAGGCAACAAGATCCGGCGAGGACAGGAAGGGGAAGTGGGTTCATATAGTGTAGGAGTGATTAGAACTGATTGGACCAAAGGAGCCAGAGACAGGAGCAGGAAAAGTGACCTTGGGAGAAAAACAGAATAACGGTTAAAAACAACAGGCTTGAGCAACGAAACATGGAAAGAATTAGGGATGCGGAGAGAGGGAGGAAGATGAAGTTGATAAGAGACAGGGTTAATTTGTTTTTTGACCTTGAATGGGCCTAAAAATCGAGGACCCAACTTGTAACTGGGTATCCGGAATCATATGTGCGTAGCAGAAAGCCATACCTTGTCAACGGGGGAAAAAACAGGAGGAACCCTTCTATTCTTGTCGGCATGTCTCTTCATACGGGAAGATGCCAATTGAAGAGACTTTCGAGTGTCACGCCAGATAGAGGAAAAATTTTGAGTCAGTTCATCCACGGCAGGAGCTCCAGAAGAAGTGGGCATAGGGAGGGGGGGAAGAGGGTGACGGCCGTATACCACAAAAAATTGAGACTTGGAAGAGGATTCAGAGTTTTTAAAATTGTAAGAAAATCTGGCCCAATGCAGAAGGTCGACCCAATCATCTTGATGTCGCAGGTAGTCACCAAGTATCTGGTTAACTCTTTCCACTTGACCGTTGGATTGTGGGTGGTAAGCAGATGAAAAATTTAATCAGATTTTTAATTGACTGCAGAGTGCCCTCCAGAATTTTGAAACAAATTGAACGCCTCTGTCAGAGACTATGTGCGTGGGAAGCCCGTGGAGACGAAAAATTTGAAGAAAAAACTTGTTTCGCCAACAGTGGCGCGGAAAGAAGACCAGGCAGAGGGACAAAATGAGCCATTTTAGAAAAACGATCAACGACCACCCAAATGACTGTTGCCGTGAGAAGGTAGAAGATCAGTGATAAAGTCCATAGCAATATGGGACCATGGCTGTTCGGGCACTGGCAGAGGAAGGAGAAAGCCTGCAGGCTTATGGCGAGGAGTTTTATCACGGGCACAAACTGTACAAGCCCGAACAAAATCAGCCACATCCTTCTCCACGGAGGACCACCAATATTGTCGGGAAATTAACTGAATGGATTTTTTGATTCCAGCGTGGCCAGCTAAGTGAGAGGAGTGACCCCATTTGAGGATCTTTTTTTGTCAAATTTCTTTTTATTTTTTTCTTGAATAAGTAAACAAACATGCAGGAAAACAAAAGGTGGTTAAGGCATATAAAGTAACGTAAGTGCAGTTTGGCAGGTGCAGCAGCAGCCAACCAAGCGAATCATAGAAAGTGAGAACAGCAATTAGTGTTAGCATACAAAATTGCGCAACCAATACAAGAACGAGCATAAGCCCGATGTTAATACAGGGACCCTTTTAACATGAGATTAGGACAAGATAGGGTATGGGGGGGGGGGAGAAGGAGGGGAAGTGGAGGGGAGTGCAATATCAGGGATTCAGGTCAATGCATAACTCAGATTATATTTCGCTAAGAGTGACATCATGTTTTAGCAAAGGTTGGCCAGGGAGACCATATGACTTTATACTTATCATAGGATCATCGTGCCCTGTGTGAAAGTTCCTCAAATCTGCATATCTCGTGCACCTTCTTTTTCCACTCTGAAAGGGATGGTGAGGAATTTTGTAACCAATATAGAGGTATTAGAGATTTAGCTGCTGCAATTTAGTGGGTGGCTAGGGAGTGTCTGTGGGGGGAATAATCTGGAGAAGCCAGACCTAGCAGGACTAATGAGGGTGTAAGAGTGATCTGTTTTTGCAGGATATGAGAGATCTGCATATCCACTTCCTTCCAGAAGGAGGCAATGATGGGGCAAGTCCACCAGACATGCAGATGAGTGCCAATCTGTGATTTACCACGCCAGCAGAGATTTGTTTCCGACAGTTGGTGATTGTACAGAAATTCAGGGGTTTTGTACCACCTCGACACAATTTTATAATGCAACTCCTGTAGCCTAATACACCTCGAGTGACCATGAGATCGGGTAAGTATAGAGGTCACTTCCTCATCAGTGAAAGTTACACCCAGTTCTTTCGCCCAGGACGCTATGTAGTGTGGAGGAGTCTGTTCTCTGGCATGAGTCACCCACTTCAGGCACGCAGACAAATTACAATTCTTGTAGTTGGTAGTGGTGATAAGCTCCTCAAACTTCGTGAGAGGCCTATTCGTTTTATACTTTTGGGCAAATAGAGTGCAGCAATGAATGAAGTGACTGACATGCAGAAAAGAGAACCTCTGAAACGGTATGTATGATTGCAGGGTGTGAGCACCTGGCACCTCTCCACCCCCAAAGAGCTGAGCAATAGGGATATGGTTTAGTTTCGACCACATAGCTGTAAAGGTTGGTTCCTCCAGGTCCACAGCCGCAGGTATAAGGCTAGCAGGAAAGAAAGGGGAGAGGGCAGGGGATAGAAGAGGGGAGAGTTCAAGCTAGACAGAGGTCATACCCTGATACAAAAGATGTGGAGATATCTCCTAGGAGAGGGCAACCAGAGAGTCCGGAGGAGTTCTCTAGATGGTTCCCCTTGTGGCGCGAGTGCTACCTCTCTAGTAAGAGAGTACGATCTAACTTCATCTAGCCATCTTTGGAGCTGAATAGCTTTATAATGGTTTCTGACATCCGTAAGGCCTATACCCCCCTCCCTAGGGTGTCTGGTCAATAAGCTATGTGTCAGTCTAGGTTTGCTTTGTTTCCAGACGTATCTTGAAATACTGATTCTCATATGGCGGAAGAATGTGAGAGGTAAAGCGATAGGAAGCATCCTCATTTTGTATAATACTTTAGGCATCACATAGCACTTAACTACATTCTTTCTGCAAAACCACAAAATCATCGGGTGGTCATATTCATTCAGTATTTGGTTGATTTCTTTAAGCAAAGGTTTAAAGTTGGCTCCATATAATTTGGCAATTGAGGCAGTAATATTAACCCCTAGGTACTTCAGGTATGAGGCAGACCAGGGAAATGGGGACAAGCCTTTTAGCTTAGAAAGACAAGCGGAGGGTAAGGATACATTGAGGAGTTCCGATTTAGACAATTTACTTTAAAATTGGATACCGATCCAAACTGCTCAAACAACTGAACCAGGCAGGGTAGGCTTTCCGTAGGGTTGCTCAGCAAAAACAGGAGATCGTCTGCAAATGCCAATACTTTGAGTTCGCCCCTCGAAGTATGGCTCCCTGCTATTTCCGACATCTGCCTTACTTTCTGTAGTAGGCTCTCCATCACCAGCACCAATGAGGTGGGGCAGAAATCTCTTCATACGCATGGAGAGTAATTTCGCCCAGATTTTGAGGTCTAGATTAAGAAGAGAAATCGGTCTGTAACTGCCGCATTCCTCAGGGTTTCTTCCTTCCTTAGGGAGCAGCGTAATATGTGCTTCTAACGTTTGTTTGGGAGGCAATGTCCCCTGGAAGAGCGCCGCGCAAAAGTCGGTGAGGTGGGGCAGCAATGTGGGTAGGAAGGCTTTATAGTAGGCAAGAGGAAGTCGGTCTGGACCTGGGCTCTTACCTGGGGGAAAAGAGGATAAGACCCTTTTTACCTCTTCTTGAGTTATGGGGAGTAGAAGTTCCTGTGCCATCATTGGTGTTAACTCAGGGAGATGCAAATCCGCCAAGAATTCATCCGTGAGCCATTGGCGGCCTTCCAACTGTGAGCATGTGTCAGCTCCTCTCAGATTGTAAAGTGAGTCATAAAAGTCTCTGAATGCCTTAGCCATGTCAAGTGAGTTTGTGTGGGTAAGCCCTCAAGGGGTCTTAATGGCGTAGATGTGACTTTTGGCCTTAGCCTTTTTGAGTAAGGACGACATAAGTTTTCCTCCTTTATTCCCGTGAGCATACAGTTTGTGTCTATAGTGTAAATATGGTTTCGAGGATCTGTCCTGAAGGAGTTGTAGAAGTTGCTCTCTAAGAGATTTAAGTTGCTCCTGTAAGAGTAGCGCCCTAGAGCGTTTATGGGATCTTTCCAGGGACGAGATCTGGGACAGCAGGTTGGAAACTGACAATCGTCTTTCCTTCTTAAGCCTAGCTCCCCACAAAATAAATATACCACGTATATATGATTAATGGGCCTCCCACACCATGGGTGCTGAAGGACCTGACTTGGTGTTAATGTCAAAATACATGTGTAGCTGTTTTTCAACATCTCCCTTAGCTTCCCTATTCTCCAGAATACATTCATTTATTCGCCATCTCGAGGGCAGAGGAGGAGAGGAGAAAAGGGATAGGGAAATAGAGACAGGAGCTTGATCAGACAGGGTAATAGAAGAGATCCCTGCGGCTCTGAGGTCCTGTTAAAACTTGTAGTGTACCAGGAAATAGTCCAAACGTTGGTATGAATTATGAACAGCGGAGAAATACGAGTAGTCTTTTTCCATGGTATGGAGAAGGCGCCAGGCATCTGAAAGAGACATGTCAGTTAGTTTAGAGTGCAATTTGGCAAGTGCCCTAAAGGAAATGTGGGATTTCCCTGAGGTGGAGTCTAGAATCAGGTTTAAAGTAATATTCAGATCACCCCCTAACACAATAGGACCCTCCGCAAACAAAGCTAGCTTGTCCAGGATCTGTAATAACCAGCTGACCTGGTGTTGGTTAGGAACATACACATTTGCTATAGTAAATTTTAGTGCCTGTATCTGAACTTTCAGGAAAAGAGCCCTACCCTCTGAGTCCCTGAACATATCCAGGACGCACAGTGGCAGGGATCTATGTAACGCTACAGAGACCCCCCTAGATGCTCATGACTCTTGAAAGGAATGGAACCATCTATCAAAGTGTCTCAGAGGCAACCTTGGTATTTTTGATTCTTTAAAGTGGGTTTCTTGTATTAGCAGCACATTCGCTCCCTGTTTCCTGGCCAGCTCTATTATGTGATGCCTCTTATTGGATGTATTAAAACCTCTCACATTATAAGACATGAGTTTTATGTTAGGCATGGCGGTAACCAGACGGACTGAAGTGCACTCAGGGGTGTGAGGGGGTAGGGAAGGTACGGGTAAGGGTCAACAGATGAAGCAAACAAAACCGAATCAACTTCAATGGATCGAACTAAAAGATAATTGTAGTGCAAAGTGGCACCAATAATATGTTCCCTAGCAGTATAGCGAGGAAGAAAAAAAAAATTTCACATAAGGGTGTGCTGGGGGAGAGGTAAACGGTCAACGGTTAGACCAATATTCCTAGCCCGTGAAGAGGTAAATGAGAAAGAGAAAGTGTGAAGACTAGGGGGAAAGTCAATGAGCTGGGTGGAGAAAATGAGTGTAGGTGGGAAAAGAGGTAGAAGAGGGTGAAGAGAAAGGGAAAGAAGAAGATAGGAGAGGAGGCCAAGGAGAAGCCCAGAGAGAACAAAGACAAAGTAGGGGCAAGGAAGACTAAAACTGAGCAAAAGACAGGCAAAATGCAAGCAGCAATCACTCACCAGAGGAGCAGAGACCTCCCCGCTAGTCTCATCATGCATACCAAGCAGCACCAAAGACATTCTATGTGAGTAGCAAACCACAGGCAGGAAGGCCAACCCCAATATCAAACACATGCCTAACTCAGCACCTAATAGGGCCCTAGATGACACAAGGTAGGCAATGCACAGATAACTATGAATCATGAAATGGTTGTACTAATGTCCACACAAACTCTGAAGGACTATGTCAGAGTGAAGGTCAGTAATAAACAGGTAAATCAGGTAACTGTCAGATAGGAAAACCTGAGACAGCCAGCAGGCCAGTCCATCCAGCAGAGTCTCTCAGCGCGGGGGAGGCTGATCCTTCACCGGTGTCTTCTTCGTTTTGTTGGATTTCTGTCTGCCGACTAGCCTCCACTCCTCTTGCTGCGGTAGAGGCGGGAGAGACTGTAAATCTGTCACCGGTAGCCAGGACGGAATGTTCAACGGAGGAATGTCCAGGGTCGACCACACCGTCTCCAAATCCTCCGGTGTGCGCACAGTAAGCCTTCTTCCATTGTGATTAATGGACAGCCTGAAGGGAAAAAGCCAAGCATAGGTAAGATTCTTGTTCCACAGTGTCTCCAGTAAGGGTTTTAAGATCCTGCATTTAGCCATGGTGGAGGGTGATAAGTCCTGGAACAAGGCAAGTTCATCCTCCCCATAAGTGAGGGGTCTGTGCTCTCTCGCTGCTTGCAGGACTGCTGCAGTGTCCACATAATGAAGAGCAAGCCACATAATGAGAGCAAGCCACAAATGATGTCTCTCGGCGGCTCTGAGGGTTTCGGCTTCGGTCGCAGTGCGCGATGCACCCGCTCAATAATAATCTGTGCTGCTCTCTCAGGACCCAGTAGGATGGCGAATATCTCCATCGTCACTTTTCGCAATGCCTCCGGAGCCCAGGACTCCGAGAGCCCCTTAACACGAATGTTTTACGGCAGCTCCTATTTTCTTGGTCCTCTATGAGAGATAGGGCGGAATTAACATGGGTAACCAGTTTAGCTTGCCTGTTCGCCAGAGTCTCAGAGTGCGTGGAAATGCTGGTGCACGCCGCTTCCAGTGCCTCCGTCCTATAACCAACAGAACGTACATCCGTCTTGATTTCAGTCAGTTCAGAGATCACAGGCTTTAGGGCATCGAGAGTGCTTTCTTCATGAAGGCTTCAATGAAGTGCTGTGTCACCATCGGTGAGGCTACCTCTTCTTCAGAGTCCTCAGAGTCTGCCATATCCTCCCTGGTCTGGCGGGAAGGAGGTTCAGGCGCCATCTTAAGAGGTCTGGCCGGAGAGGTGGCGTTCTTCTTCTTCCAGAATTTGGTCATGTCTGCCTGGCTCCTGCCCGACTTAGGAGAGTCAGCAGGCTCACTGTGCGCTCCCCTGCCGATTTTGACCATTTTCACGCTAAAAGGAGTGTAGTAAAAGGTGCTAGGAGCGAGCTAGAACGGAGAGCTGCAGGCTCACGCGTCCATCTAAGTCTGCGGCCATGCTCCGCCCCCCCATTTGAGGATCTTGAGGCGAAGACGTGGAGGGACAAAAGTCTTTCCAGGAGGGATTTGCACCAGAGAGGCTGGGGCAGAAGAGATCAGGCACTCAGGTGGTATAATGTGCTGTAGAGGAGCTTCAGACTCGGAGGCATCGGTGGAACGTGACAGAGCATCAGCCCTGACATTCTTGTCAGCAGGACAGAAGTGTATTACAAAATTGAAGCGGGCAAAAAACAACGACCATCTAGCCTGGCGAGGATTTAACCGCTGGGCGGTCTGGAGATAAGATACATTTTTATGGTCCGTGTAGATGGTGATGGGACAAATGGATCCTTCCAAGAGATGTCTCCACTCCTCAAGCGCCAACTTAAAGGCCAAAAGTTCTCGGTCTCCAAAAGAATAGTTTTTTTTTGTAGGAGAGAAGGTTTTGGAGAAAAAAACGCAAGTGATGTTTTTTCCAGAAGCGTTTTTTTGAAGAAGAATGGCTCCCGATCCGATCGAGGAGGCGTCAACCTTAAGGAAAAAAGGCTTCATAGGATCAGGCCTGGACAGGACCAATGCAGAGGCGAAGGCGGCCTTGAGACGGTTAAAGGGGTTTTCCGGTGCTTAGACATCTTATCCCCTATCCAAAGGATAGGGGATAAGATGCCTGATCGCGGGAGTCCCGCCACTGGCGACCCCCGGGATCTTGCACGCGGCACCCCGTTTGTAATCGGTCCCCGGAGCGTGTTCGCTCCGGGTCTGATTACGGATCACCACCAGGCCGGCGGCATGTGACGTCACGCTCCCCCCCTCAATGTAAGCCTACGGGAGGGGGCGAGACAGCTATCACGCCCCCTCACGTAGGCTTGCATTGAGGGGCGGAGCGTGACGTCACACGCCGCCGGCCTTGTTGTCGTACACAAGGGTCTTGTTGTCGTACACAAGGCACGGTACACAAGGACAAGGCAAGGCAAGTTCAGACATAGCAGAAGGTTAGGGCAGGCGGCAACGGTTCGTAGTCAGGGGCAACGGCAAAGGGTCTGGATACACAGGCAATAGGCTCACAATAAATGCTTTCACTGGCACAAGGCAACAAGATCCGGCGAGGACAGGAAGGGGAAGTGGGTTTATATAGAGTAGGAGTGATTAGAACTGATTGGACCAGACACCACTTAATGGTGTACTGGCCCTTTAAATCTGAGAGACCCGGCGCGCGCGCCCTAGAGAGCAGGACCGCGCGCCGGGACTGAGCAGACGGGGAACAGGGCAGGTAAACAGAACGTGATGCGACCCGCCGGGGGAATCAGAGCAGCGCTCCCGGTCAGCGAGTCTGACCGGGGCGCTGCGAGCAGGACCCGGAGCACTCGGCGTTACAGAAATAGCTTATGCTATATAAAAAGGCTGGATACTATATGATAAAGGACCTGGTCCATCTGATGATTAGGAAATAGCTTATACTACATAAAAAGGCTGGATACTAAAGGATAAAGGACCTGGTCCATCTGATGATTAGGAAATAGCTTATACTACATAAAAAGGCTGGATACTAAAGGATAAAGGACCTGGTCCATCTGATGATTAGGAAATAGCTTATACTACATAAAAAGGCTGGATACTAAAGGATAAAGGACCTGGTCCATCTGATGATTAGGAAATAGCTTATGTTACATAAAAAGGCTGATACTATAGGATAAAGGACCTGGTCCATCTGATGATTAGGAAATAGCTTATGCTACATAAAAAGGCTGATACTATAGGATAAAGGACCTTGTCCCTCTGATGATTAGGAAATAGCTTATGCTACATAAAAAGGCTGGATACTATAGGATAAAGGACCTGGTCCATCTGATGATTAGGAAATAGCTTATGCTACATAAAAAGGCTGGATACTATAGGATAAAGGACCCGGTCCATCTGATGACTAGGAAATAGCTTATGCTACATAAAAAGGCTGGATACTATAGGATAAAGGACCCGGTCCATCTGATGATTAGGAAATAGCTTATGCTACATAAAAAGGTTGATACTATAGGATAAAGGACCTGGTCCATCTGATGATTAGGAAATAGCTTATGCTACATAAAAAGGCTGATACTATAGGATAAAGGACCCGGTCCATCTGATGATTAGGAAATAGCTTATGCTACATAAAAAGGCTGGATACTATAAGATAAAGGACCCGGTCCATCTGATGATTAGGAAAGAGTTTAACTACATAAAAAGGCTGATACTATTGGATAAAGGACCCGGTCCCTCTGATGACTAGGAAATAGCTTATACTACATAAAAAGGCTGATACTATAGGATAAAGGACCTGGTCCATCTGATGACTAGGAAATAGCTTATGCTACATAAAAAGGCTGATACTATAGGATAAAGGACCTGGTCCATCTGATGACTAGGAAATAGCTTATACTACATAAAAAGGCTGGATACGGGGGCGTGTCTAGCTATGCACGCAGGGTAGACGTGTTCCAGAGGAGCTCCGTGTCCACCCGACGCTAGGAGGACTTATTATCCTGTGCCATGGTACGGAGGACGAAGGGCAGGGGACCCAGGGGTGCAGCAGGCCCCAGAGCATCCCCTACGCCCATCTCTAACTTTTTTGCCCCGCTGATCGGCCTGCCGGAGTCCTCGGGGAAGGCCCACCCTGGGCCGCCGCCATCTTCTGCTCCTTCACTGCAGCGTAAGGCCCCGCCCACCGCAGCTTAGAGGAGCGGGACGAGTGCTGCACTGATGCCTGGGCGCCATCTTCATCTCCGGAAGCAGACCTCGTGAAGCAGCAGCGGAGGAGAGCCGGTGAGTGTGGGGAGGTGGAGCGGGGCCCCTCTTCTCTCCCACTGATTGACTTGCAGGCCGCGGACCTCAGCGCTCCGGTCCTGGCCCAGACACCGCCCTGCGCGTCCTCCTTGCAGCCGGGGACGCGCTCCTCAGCAGGCCTGCACGTCTTGCACACCCCGCTCCAGCCCCGGCCGTACACTCCTGTGACCCCCCAATCCAGCCCCCGGCCGGACACAGTTTGGGCAGTGGAGCCCCCACCCTCTCCTCTGGGGGACCCCTCTGTGACTCTGCCTCACCAATCAGTCGGGACTCTCCCTCCACTGGCGCTGGTCCCCACTGTCATGGTGTCCAGCTTGCCTCCCCAGGGGTCCCCTCTCCTGTATTCTGCAATGGTGGCCCCCTCACCTCTACCGCAGGTGCCACCTGAGCCCCCAGCTGTTTCTATGGAGAATCCCCCTGCTTCTCCGAGCCCCTCCTGGTCCTCCTCAGGGGGGAGCCCCTGGCCCCTGCAGGCTATGGTGGAGGAGCCTGCTATGCACACTGTTGGAGATTCTTCACACCCACCTCAGGCCTCAACCACGCGGCCTCTGACTGTAGAGACTATGACCCTACCTGCCTCTAGCTCTGATGCTGCCCGCATACTACAATTCCATTCAGAACTGCAAGCTCTGCTGTCCTTTTTACCTACAAAACATGATATTTTGGCCCTTAAGGAGGATCTCCACGCTTCCTGGCGACAAGATATCCAGGTGGTGCAGTCTGAGGTGGATACCCTCTCTGCCAAAGTGGGTGCTCTGGATTCCTTTCGTGTTGTCACCCAGACCTCTATTGCCGAGCTGCGGGACGCTGTAACTAGACAAGCGAACAATCAGAAATTGCTACATTCTCACATGGATGATCAGGAAAACCGCAACCGGCACAATAATATTCGACTGCGGGGGCTCCTGGAAGCGACAAAAGCAGATGTACTCCTACCCACTATAACTGATATATTCAATTCCATACTAGGCCGTCCAGCCCAATCTCCTATTGCTATTGATAGGGCTCACCGAGCCCTCCGCCCTCCCAGTTCGGATCTGGCTAGGCCATGTGATGTTATTTGCCGCATTCACTATTATTCTGTCAAGGAGGACATTATGCAAAAAGCCCACCACCTGCGGGACATTAACTTTGATGGAGCTAAACTGCAGTTATTCCCTGACCTGTCCAGACTGCGAGCCTCATTGAAGCCCCTTCTACAGGAACTACAATCTCGTCACATTTTATACCGCTGGGGTTTTCCGTTTGCGCTCCACGCACACCACGTGGACAAATCGGCTACTCTTCGCACCCCGGAGGACCTTCCCCAGTTCCTTCAGGTGTTTGGACTGCCCTTTCTTACTCTCCCGGGATGGAAGGAACTGTCTGCTGACCCATTCTCCTCATTGAAGCCCCCACCGCCTCGGCTGCGTTCATCGCAGCAGGATGGACCTTCACCGCGGCCCCAGCGCTCCTGACGCCGCCCTCGAAGTAGATCGGGCTCTGATGAGGGTCCTGGAGGCTCTAGGGACCGTTGACTGTCTTGCCTTGATCTTACATATTGACATATGCAATTGATTTTGTACTCTCACTACCTTTTTATTTTTATTATTCCCTCCCTCAGGTTGCTTTTGTCTGGGCTACTGCTCCCCTCCTGTTTGAGGTTGTTGATAACTTGGCTCCTGCTCTCCTCCTGACTGGTAGTCCTTCATTATTCTACTATACTCTGCAGGACTGTCCTCCTTGTCTTCTCCTTCTGCCGTGGTTACATCTCACTTTTTCCCCCTTTTTTCTTTCGCCTCCTCCTCTTCGGTGTGTGTCCTCGGAGCTCTCTACCTTTCCATGTTTACTGTTGTTCTGCTCCCTTTCTCACTGATTTGTTGTGCTATCCTGTTGCCCCCAATAGGTTGTGGTAGGATTATCCCCTACCTGGTGTTAGCCGTGTGCTACTTATCTTAGTTTGCCTTTGCAGACACTGCTGTAGTCTGCTGGTTTATTTTCCCTTCTTCTTTCCTCTTAGTCTCTTACCTTCCCTTCCCGTTTTCAGTGCTCCCCCCTTATTTTCCCTCCTTCCATCCTTGTCTTACCGTGCTCCTTCCCGTCTTTCCTAACCCCTTTCCCTACCCACATACTCCTAACCCCTTTCCCTACCCACATACTCCTTTCTATAGTGGGGGATAGCAGTGTTACTTGCCTCTTTGCTCTCCTCTTGGATACTGTCCTTAATTGATGGCCTCCCTATGCATTGCGTCCCTGAATGTTCAGGGTTTTAATGTCCCTGAGAAGAGAGCAAAGATATTATATTCCATGCATAAACAGAAGGCGGCGGTGGTTTGTCTCCAGGAGACTCACCTCCTTAAGGACCATGTAAGCAGTCCTCCGTAATAGATATTACCCCACTTGGTTCACTAGTTGTGATCCGTCCCATAAAGTTAAGGGGGTGGCGCTTCTGTTTCACAAGTCTCTTGCTGTAGAGGTTTTAGATTCCAAGACTGATAATGAAGGCTGCTACGTTTTTGTCAAATGCTCTATCCTCGGTAGGACTTACACCATAGCTAATATCTATGCTCCAAACCATGGTCAGGTGTCCTTATTACAAGCGACCCTGGATGATTTACTGTTATTTTCCCAGGGGGTTCTGCTGGTCTCCGGGGATTTTAATGTATCTATGCTTCCTTCCCTAGATTGCTCCTCTGGGACCTCCACCTTGTCCCGCGTGCAACTGAACAAGATCCGTCGCCTTCTTTTTTCTATGCAATTGGCTGACCCGTGGAGATTATCACACCCGGATACACGTGACTCTACCTTTTATTCCCATGCCCGTCAGGTTTACACACGATTAGACCAAATTTTTGTTAGCCATTGCCTTCTCCCACAGGTCCTTTCTACCTCTATAGGCATTATAATATTTTCTGACCATGCCCCGGAATTCTGTGACCTTTCTCTCCCCAATAGCCAGAGGAGGGACTTTATGTGGAGACTCAATGAATCGCTTCTCTCCGACCCGCTGTGCCTTGCTGATCTGAAAGCAGCGATTTCTAACTTCGTCATAGACCACTCGACTGATTCCACCTCGCCTCAGTGCCAGTGGGAAGCATTGAAGTGTGTACTGCGTGGAGTCCTGATCCAACATGGGTCCCGCCTGAAGCGAGAAGCGTCCCAAAAACTAAAAGACCTTCTCGCACAATTACACATTCTTGAGTCTCAGCATAAGGCGACTCTTTCTGAGAGTGTCCTCCGAGACTTGATCAAAGTGCGGAAGGACGTTCAGGTACGCACAGATAAGAAATACAATCGGTACCGTCAGATCTGCTCTAGTGTCTCGTTCGAGTGGGGTAACAGGGCAGGGAGGTTTTTAGCTAGAGCTCTTAGGGATAAGTGGGCTGTCCTGTACATTCCATCTGTCAAATCCCCTTCTGGTGACCTCGTGCATCTTACCTCTCATATCTTGGACGCTTTAGGTCATACTATGCGAATCTTTATAACTTGGACTCCCCCCCCCCCCCCCTTGGGCCCTCAGTTGAACCTTTCTTCCTATATCCAATCCACTGCACTGCCTATTCTGTCAGATGAGGACCTGGTTGATCTGGAACGGCCTTTCACGCTCGAGGAGGTGTCGGCAGCTATCTCTGGCTTACCCTCGGGCAAAGCTCCTGGCCCGGATGGCTACACATCCAAATTTTACAAGCTTCTTAGCTCTGATTTGTCTCCGTGCCTGCTCCGGGCGTTTAATGCCGTTTCAGAGGCCTCCCCTTTCCCCCCCTCTTTTCTCCAAGCATATATTTCAGTTATGCCTAAAGAAGGGAAGGACCCGAATCTCTGCCAGAGTTATAGGTCAATTTCTCTGATTAATGTTGACGCCAAGCTGTATGCCAAAATGCTGGCCCTCCGACTTTCCCCCCTGTTGGGGACCCTAGTCCACCCGGACCAGGTTGGATTTGTCCCTGCTAGAGAAGCACGGGATAATACACTTAAGACCTTTTCTCTGATGGATCATGTGCTGTCCGCTGGTGTTCAGTGCATGCTGTTGTCTCTGGATGCCGAAAAGGCGTCTAGGCCCATTTGATGTTACAGCGCATTATGGCTTTATATCACTCGCCCCAAGCTAAAGTACGAATTAATGGGTCTTTGTCTTTCCCATTTGTTATTGGGAATGGGACTAGACAGGGATGCCCCCTTTCACCCCTTTTATATGTACTTGTTATGGAGCATTTAATACAGGCCATCAGATCTTGTGAAGGGATTCGGGGGATTGAGATCAGGGGGATGCAGGTCAAATGTGCGGCTTTTGCCGATGACCTCTTATTGTATATTACAGAACCGGAAGCAAGCTTGCCTGCGCTTCTCTCTCTCCTTGAAGATTATGGTAGATTTAGTAACTTTAAGCTGAATATTACTAAAAGTGTAGCTCTTGATGTCTCCTTAGGGCCTCTTAGAGTCTCCTCCCTTCGCCACCTCTTCCCCTTTAAATGGGAATCCTCCTCCTTTCGTTATCTGGGGATCCAGGTCCCGGGTGACCTCTCTCGCATATATGACCTGAATTACCGTTCACTGCTCTCCTCTTTCTCGGCTGATCTGTCTAAATGGGATAGGCGAGATTTCTCCTGGATTGGGCTGGGTTAACATTATTAAAATGAACCTTCTTCCTCGCCTCCTGTATCTTTTCCAGACTTTACCCATTCCCCTTCCGAGGTCGTTTTTCCTGTCCCTGGATAGGCTGTTTACTAAATATGTCTGGGGTACTACGGGGCCCCGTGTGGCTCGCAAGTCTCTTGTGCGTCCCAAATCTGAAGGAGGGCTTGCCCTCCCGGATTCTCACCTCTATTATCTAGCGGCTGTCGCGACGCGGGTGGTGGACTGGTTCCATCACCGGCAGGGGAAACTTTGGGTTCGTTTGGAGGCCCTGCTCTCACCTATCCCGCTGACTTCGCTCCCATGGCTGCGCATGTCGTATTGGTCGACTGCTCGTATGGCGAGCCTCCCTTTTGTGGCACGATCTGTGCTCAGGGTGTGCCTTCCCTCCTTTGGTAGAGCGGGTCTCCTGCGCCCCAACGGTCCCGACGCCTATTCGTGACAATCCTGATTTCTCTCCGGGTAACTTACCACGCCCCTTCCTGGATAGGGTTAAAGGGGAGGTGTTTCTGTTTACCCATGTTCTTCACTCGGGTTCCCTGAAGTCCTTACTGGAGGTTCTCCAGAGTGGTTCCCCCACTCCTGTTCACTCATGGCAGTACACCCAACTTTCACACTTCTACGCTACTTGGAAACAGTCACTGGATCTTCATAGGTCCCCCCTACCTTTTGAGTCTCTGTGCCTTGCTCCGGCGGCTCCTGGACACTTAGTGTCTGTGATCTATGCCATTTTACTGTCCGGTGCTGGGGCGCCCTTGCTGGCCCACCAGGGGGGGTGGTCGCGGGAGCTGGGCCTCACCTTTGGCGCACAAGATTGGACTAAAATCTAAGCACTTTGCCATGGGGTTTCTGTCTCTGTGAAATTGCAAGAAACCAACTATAAAATTGTTTTGCGGTGGTACCGTGTGCCTGCATTGCTGCATCGGTGTTTCCCTGCGGTCCCTGAGGTGTGCTGGAGGTGTGGCACGGCCCCTGGGACGATGTCCCATGTTTGGGTGGATTGCTCCCTTCTTCTCCCTTTCTGGACAGGGGTGCTGCAGGTGATACAGAAGGTGAATTTAGCGCCCTGTTCCTAGGCTCCTGTCCTAACGCCGCTGAGCTCCCTCCGTAGGTCCCGATTCCCCCCCCCCCTCCCCAATCCTTTCCCCTCCTTCCCGGCTGTGTCTGTGGTCCATTCTCAATGATTGAGAATGGATGGTATAGCATATCTCCTTGTCCCTAACGGCTCTCTCACCCATGTTCTATCATTGTTAATGTGCGTTACATTGTGCCTTCATATTGTTGCAGCTGAGCGGATGCTTGGTTACTAGACTACGTACTGGTGACGCTTACTACTTATTTGCCACATTTTAATAGCTGTATTCTCATTCACATGTGCTGTCACTACTCTAATGTATGCGTTGGGGGCCGCTGCCCTGTTTTTCTTTTTTTGTCTTCATTTTTATTTACTGATGTACTGTCCATCTGTTTGTTTTCTGTTTTGTTTCAATAAATTGTTTTGAAAAAGTAAAAAAAAAAAGGCTGGATACTATAGGATAAAGGACCCGGTCCATCTGATGACTAGGAAATAGCTTATACTACATAAAAAGGCTGGATACTATAGGATAAAGGACCTGGTCCATCTGATGATTAGGAAATAGCTTATAATACATAAAAAGGCTGATACTATAGGATAAAGGACCTAGTCTATCTGATGATTAGGAAATAGCTTATAATACATAAAAAGGCTGATACTATAGGATAAAGGACCTGGTCCATCTGATGATTAGGAAATAGCTTATAATACATAAAAAGGCTGATACTATAGGATAAAGGACCTGGTGCATCTGATGATTAGGATATAGCTTATGCTCCCGCTCCTTACAATATTACAACAAAGTTTTATATGAATCCACTCCCGATGAAGCATCCGAAGTCGATTCGCTCGTCCCTAGATGATAAGTTTTCATCTCTGGTGTTGTAGTTCAGCATCTGTAAACCCCCAAGAGAACATTTTTCATTTTCACGGACTACCCTTCCAAAAACCTGTCAGACACCTGTGGGGCATAAATACTTTACCCCTTGTAACATTCTGTGAGGGGTGTAGTTTCCAAAATGGGGTCACATGTGGGGGGGTCCATTGTTCTGGCAGTATGGGGGCTTTGTAAACACACGTGGCCTTCAATTCCAGCCAAATTCTCTCTCCAAAAGCCCAATGGCGCTCCTTCTCTTCTGAGCCCTGTAGTGCACCAGCAGAGCACTTTACGTCCACACATGGGGTATTTCCTTTATGTTCACACTGACGAATTGGGGCGGAAATCACACTGAAGATTTCCACCCCAAAATAGTTTTTTTTCCGCTCAGAATTAGCAGCGATTTCGCGCGGAAATGCAGGTTTCATGAAGAGGAGGAGTATCAAGAGTGGGAGGAGTTCCAGTGGCCATTTCCACAGACTGATTTTCAGGGGCGTTTCCACTCATTTTTAGTGAAAATTTAGCATTTTTCTCAGAGAGATTATTCACAGACTCTGAATACAGTCACAGAATCAGAAATGAGAATCTCAAAATGGCTGCTGAATAAAAAGTGGGCGGAGAGTGGGCGTAATATATGTATTTTTTTTTATTCATAAATGCTCCTCTTTTTTTTTTCATGCGGAAATTACACGCAAATTCCGTGCGGAAATGCTTCTGACTTAAAAAAAAAATTACATTGATCTCTATGGGAGAACGATGCTGATTCCGCCTGAAAGAACATGTTCTTTCTTCAAGCACAACAGACGTCCTCGTCATAATTCTGCTTGAGGAAATTCTTCAGTGTGAACTGAGGGGCAGAAATTCTGTACAACTCTATGGGGATTTCACTGCTGAATGATTTGGAGAGGAAAAAAGCGAGCAGAATTACTCATGGAAATTCCTCTCCAATTCCTCAGTGTGAACATACCCTAACTCAGAAGAAAAATTGCTACAAATTTTGGGAGGCTTTTTTCTATTACCCCTTGTGAAAATGAAAACTTTGGGGTATGATTAGGATGACCTCATTGCTGTGTCTTCTGGAGCATTGTACCCCTTCTTGTACCTCTGGATCTCTCTTCTTTTCCGTGCCCTCACCCCCTCCTTTGTTGTGTCCCTCCCCTCCCCCTGTTCTGTGACCTTGGTCACCGTCTACGGGTCCTAGGAGACTGTTTCTCCACTACAGACTATTATATATGTTCATGTTTTGCTGTTGATGCTTTCTGCGCTGTGATATATACAGCTTGACTATTGTATTGATGCCTTCAATGTTATTTGACAAAAATAAAATATTGTTTGAATAAAAAATAATAATAATAAAACTTTGGGGTAACACCAGCATTTAACTGAAATAAATAACATTTTTCATTTTCAAGTCCAACTTTAAGGAAAATTTGTCAAACACCTGGAGAAATTGTGTTACAAATTTTGGGGGTCTTTTTTTTCCCCTTTTACCTCTTATGAAGATGAAAAGTATGGGGCAACACCAGCATGTTAGTGTAAAAAAGGAAAACATTTTACACTAACATGCTGGTGTAGACCCCAGGTTTATTTTTTCATAAGGGGTAAAAGGAGAAAAAGCCACCAAAAATGTCTCCCCATATGTGGCCCTAAACTGTTGCTTCGAAATATGACAGAGCTCCAGAGTGAGAGAGCAAAAGTTAATTTTCATAAGGGTGGACCCGGATGCCTGCATAGCGCTTGTCTCCTTCACCCAAAAATACCCTACGGCAGTGTTTCCCAAACAGGGTGCCTCCAGCTGTTGCAAAACTCCCAGCAGGCCTAGACAGTCAATGACTGTCCAGAAATACAGGGAGTTCTTATTTTGCAACAGCTGGAAGGACGACCAGGGTAATACGGGGAATGGGAGGACTACAGTACCCAGAAAGATTATCAGAATTAGGGTTATTTAGTTTAGAAAAAAGAAGACTTAGGGGCGACCTAATAACTATGTATAAATATATCAGGGACCGTACAGAGATCTCTCCATGATCTATTTATACCCAGGACTGTATATATAACAAGGAGGTGACCTAATAATATATATAATATATCAGGACAGTACAGAGATCTCTCCATGATCTATTTATACCCAGGACTGTATATATAACAAGGAGGTGACCTAATAATATATATAATATATCAGGACAGTACAGAGATCTCTCCATGATCTATTTATACCCAGGACTGTATCTATAACAAGGAGGTGACCTAATAATATATATATAATATATCAGGACAGTACATTGATCTCTCCATGACCTATTTATACCCAGGACTGTATCTATAACAAGGAGGAGACCTAATAATATATATATAATATATCAGGACAGTACAGAGATCTCTCCATGATCTATTTATACCCAGGACTGTATATATAACAAGGAGGTGACCTAATAATATATATAATATATCAGGACAGTACAGAGATCTCTCCATGATCTATTTATACCCAGGACTGTATCTATAACAAGGGGGCGTCCTAATAATATATATATATATAATATATCAGGACAGTACAGAGATCTCTCCATGATCTATTTATACCCAGGACTGTATATATAACAAGGAGGTGACCTAATAATATATATAATATTTCAGGACCGTACAGAGATCTCTCCATGATCTATTTATACCCAGGACTGTATCTATAACAAGGAGGTGACCTAATAATATATATAATATATCAGGGGACAGTACAGAGATCTCTCCATGATCTATTTATACCCAGGACTGTATCTATAACAAGGAGGTGACCTAATAATATATATAATATATCAGGACAGTACAGAGATCTCTCCATGATCTATTTATACCCAGGACTGTATCTATAACAAGGGGGCATCCTCTACGTCTAGAGGAAAGAAGGTTTCTACACCAGCACAGACGGGGGTTCTTTACTGTAAGAGCAGTGAGACTGTGGAATTCTCTCCCGGAGGAGGAGGTCATGGTGAACTCTGTAAAAGAATATAAAAGGGGTCTGGATGTATTTTTGGAGAATAATAACATTACAGATTATGTATATTAGATTTATAGGGACAGAACGTTGATCCAGGGATTTATTTTGATGCCATATTTGGAGTCGGGAAGGAATTTTTACCTCTAGTCTGAGGGTTTTTTGCCTCCTCTGGATCAACGCAGAATGGACTCATTAGGGTTATAGGTTGAACTTGATGGACTCTGCTCTTTTTTCAACCTTATGAACTATGTTTTGGAAACAGTGCCGTACAAGACATTTTTCATTTCTATGGGGTCGTTGTTGTAGTGTAGTGTTTTTAGGGTACAGTCACACAGTCGGGTTCACAGCGAGTTTTCTGCTTGAAGTTTGGTGGCAGAAAATTTGCCACAGCTCAAACTTGAAGCTGGAAACTCTCTGTAAACCTGACCGTGTGATTGTAGGGGGCTGGGCAAGCCTTCAGCTGTTGCAAAACTACAACTCCCAGCATGCACGGTCTTTCAGCAGATGCTGTGAGTTGTGGTTTTGCAACAGCTGGAGGCACACGGGTTGGGAAACATTGAGTTAGGAAATAGACCCTAACTGTTTCCCAATCAGTGTGTCTCCAGTTGTTGCAAACTACAACTCCCAGCATACCCAGACAGCCACTGCTACCGCTGTCTCCGCCACCAACGCTCGCTGCCACAGCTACTCCCGATCCTCTGTCACACTTGTTCATGCCGCCATTTTGGTTGGTCATTTTTGTACCCTGTGGCAATTTTTTCACTGCCTTCAGGTACCGCTCTGTGGGTCAGATGCAGAGCGCCCGGTCCACAGAGTGTAAGGACGTAATGAGTGATGTATAGTATATACCTATAGCAGAGCATCACTACTTACCTCTGCTGGCTGTATAGTCTACAGGGTTGCATAGTGTACCCATGTATACTATACAGGAGCCCAGCAAGAAAAGAGTTAACCCACGCTGCTGCTGAGCAGTTCTGGGTTAAGTCTTTGTGTGCTATCCTGTATATACAGCCATCTATAGATGACTGTATATACAGGATACAGTAGGCACACGTCAACAATTAGAGGCTCCCTGTTTAGGAACACCCCAGGGGAGAGCGCCAAAAATGTACTAACCTTTTTTCTTTCTCATATCAGATACGTGAATGAGGAGGACTACGTCAGATTCGGTGGATTGTGACGATGAGCAGCTTTTTCTTTTTTAACTAAGATTTTTTTTTTGCAAGGTGCCGTTTTTTTTTTATAATTGAATTATCGGGCTTAGTAGTGGAAGCTGTCTGGTAGACCGAATCCATTACTAAGCTGGGGCTTAGAGCTAACCCCCAATTATTACCCCATTACCCACCACCACCACAGGGGTGCTGAGAAGAACAAATACCAACAGGCCTGGAGCATCAAAAATGGCGCTCCTGGGCCTAGGCGGTAACAGGCTTGTGTTATTTAGGCTGGGAGGGCCAGTAACAATGGTACTTGCTCACCCTGGTAACATCTGTTGCTGCTTGGTTGGTATCTGGCTAATACTGAAAATAGGGGGAACCACGTTTTTTTTTTTACTTAAAAAAACCGCATAGGGTTCCCCCATATTTTCAGTATCAACCAGATACCAACCAAGTAGCAACAGCCTGACACAAGACATTGTAAGATAAAAACACTCCCCACAGCCCTTGTTAACTATTTTATTGAAAGAAAAAAAAACGCTGGTCATCGTCGCAGTCCTCCGCCATCACGTATCCTAAAGAAGATGAAAAGAAAAAGAAATATAGGTTAGTAAATTTTTTGCACTCTCCCCTGGAGAGAGCGCACATAATGCAGCGTGTTCCTAAACAGGGAGCCTCCAATTGTTGCTAAACTACAACTCCCATCATGGGGGCTGTAGTTAAGCAACAGCTGGAGTCTCCCTGTTTGGTAACACACTGCCAGAAAGGTTCTGTTCTCATTATGCAAAATGCATAATGTGAACAAAGTCAGGCCTGGACTGTGTAGCTCCGCCCCCTAATGACATCACTTGGGGGCGGAGCAGTAAAGGTCTCAGGAGTGAGACCCCCTTTCGATCTGTCCCTCTGCCCTTGGACTACTACTCCCATCAGGGGCCAGAGTCTGTCCCATGATGGGAGTAGTTGTGCCGCAGCGATGAGAGATGGCACTTGCACATCCCCCGGTGCGGGACTCTTTTTGGAGAGTTAGGATTACTACTCCCATCATGGACAGACTCCGCCCAAGATGGAAGTTATAGTCCAGGGGCCGATCACAGCAGGTCATTCTATAGAGACCCACTGCGATCCGCATTTATTAGCTGCACAAGCCGGCAGTACATGTGACTCCACTGCGCTCCCCGCCGGCTCCTGTATACACTGTCATAATTCATAATCCCCACCGCCGGGAGATGGGAGCTCTGATTGGTCAATAGCTATCCACCAATCAGAGCTCCCGGCGGCGGGGATTAGGACTTATGACAGCGTATACAGGAGCCGGTGGGGAGCGCAGTGGAGTCACATGTGCTGCCGGCTTGTGCAGCTAATAAATGCGGATCGCAGCGTCTCTATAGAATGACCTGCACCTGTACTATAACTCCCATTATGGGCGGAGTCTGTCCATGATGGGAGTAGTAGTCCTAACTGTCCCAAGAGTCTGGGGGGGATGTGCAAGTGCCGTCCCTCAGCGCTGCTACAACTACTCCCATCATGGGACTGACTATGTTCCATGATGGGAGTAGTTGTAGTTTAGCAGTGTTGAGGACGGCTCCTGCATCCCCCGGTGTCTCGGTAGAACACTTTCCTACGCGTCCTTTTTGTATTTTTGCAGTTAAAAAAAAAAATAAAAAAATGCGTCAAAACAATAAAAACGCACACGATAAATTAGTTTCCACCGCACAATACATTCCACAATACACAAATACCGAGTCCTTGCTTTTTGCTCTATCAAAAAAGACGCAAAATAACTCACTGCGCAAACAATTGCGCTACAGATAGAAAAGAGAAATCTCCTCCCACTAATAATAAATCCCCTTAGAGCGGTTTGTGGGGGAGGGGCAGAAGACCTTTAGTAGCGGGGGAGGGGTTCTCTTGGGGGGTGTTTGGCGCCGTTTGTGTCCGGTAGGTGACGTCCATTAGGAGGATAGCGGGAGAAGAATGTGACATGTGACGTCTTTATGAATTATAACGGATGTTACAGGAATCACAGTCATGTGATCGGATCCTCTTTACCCGTTATGGCGACTCCCGTTAGGATCCGTTACAATAACGGGCGATAAGGGCAAAGGTCAAAGAGAAAAAAAGCCACATAGTGTGAATGTAGCCTAAGTAATACTCTGCCGGGGGGACCGAGTAATACTCTGCGGGGGGACCGAGTAATGCTCTGCAGGGGGGCCCGAGTAATACTCTGCAGGGGGCCGAGTAATACTCTGCAGGGGGCCGAGTAATACTCTGCAGGGGGGCCGACTAATACTCTGCAGGGGGGCCGACTAATACTCTGCAGGGGGGCCCGACTAATACTCTGCAGGGGGGCCGACTAATACTCTGCAGGGGGGCCGACTAATACTCTGCAGGGGGGCCCGAGTAATACTCTGCAGGGGGCCCGAGTAATACTCTGCCGGGGGCCCCGACTAATACTCTGCGGGGGGCCGAGTAATACTCTGCAGGGGGCCCCGACTAATATTCTGCATGGGGGCCCGACTAATACTCTGCCGGGGGCCCGACTAATACTCTGCCGGGGGCCCGACTAATACTCTGCCGGGGGCCCGACTAATACTCTGCCGGGGGCCCGACTAATACTCTGCCGGGGGGCCCGACTAATACTCTGCCGGGGGCCCGACTAATACTCTGCCGGGGGCCCGACTAATACTCTGCCGGGGGCCCCGACTAATACTCTGCCGGGGGCCCCGACTAATACTCTGCCGGGGGCCCCGACTAATACTCTGCCGGGGGCCCCGACTAATACTCTGCCGGGGGCCCCGACTAATACTCTGCCGGGGGCCCCGACTAATACTCTGCCGGGGGGCCGACTAATGCTCTGCAGGGGACAAGTAATACTCTGCAGGGGCCTATAGAGCCGGTCTGGAGTCTGCGAGAAGCACAGATCATATCCCCAGAGGCTTATGAGTGGCTTGCTGTAATGCTCTGCGGGGGGGGGGGGGATGGGGGTTGCTGTAATGATCTGCAGAGGTTCTCTTGGTGTCTGCAAGAAGCATTACAGCACCCCCTCCCCCCGCAGAGCGTTACAGCAACCCCCGCAGAGCGTTACAGCAACCCCCTCCCCCCGCAGAGCGTTACAGCAACCCCCTCCCCCCGCAGAGCGTTACAGCAAACCCCCCCCCGCAGAGCGTTACAGCAACCCCCTCCCCCCGCAGAGCATTACAGCAACCCCTGCAGAGCATTACAACCCCCCCCCGCAGAGCATTACAACAACAACAACTCATAAGCCTCTGGGGATATGAATTGTGCTTCTTGCAGACTCCAGACCGGCTCTATAGCCCCCTGCAGAGCATTACTCGGGCCCCCTGCAGAGCATTACTCGGGCCCCCTGCAGAGTATTACTCGGCCCCCTGCAGAGCATTACTCGGCCCCCTGCAGAGCATTACTCGGGCCCCTGCAGAGCATTACTCGGGTCCCCTGCAGAGCATTACTCGGGCCCCCTGCAGAGTATTACTCGGGCCCCTGCAGAGTATTACTCGGGCCCCTGCAGAGCATTACTCGGGCCCCTGCAGAGCATTACTCGGGCCCCTGCAGAGCATCACTCGGGCCCCTGCAGAGCATCACTCGGGCCCCCTGCAGAGTATCACTCGGGCCCCTGCAGAGCATCACTCGGCCCCCTGCAGAGCATTACTCGGCCCCCTGCAGATCATTACTCGGCCCCCTGCAGAGTATTACTCGGCCCCCTGCAGAGTATTACTCGGTCCCCTGCAGACTATTACTCGGCCCCCTGCAGAGTATTACTCGGCCCCTGCAGAGTATTACTTGTCCCCTGCAGAGTATTACTTGGCCCCTGCAGAGTATTACTTGTCCCCTGCAGAGTATTACTTGGCCCCCTGCAGAGTATTACTTGGCCCCTGCAGAGTATTACTCGGCCCCCTGCAGAGCATTACTCGGCCCCCTGCAGAGCATTACTCGGGCCCCTGCAGAGCATTACTCGGGTCCCCTGCAGAGCATTACTCGGGCCCCCTGCAGAGTATTACTCGGGCCCCTGCAGAGTATTACTCGGGCCCCTGCAGAGCATTACTCGGGCCCCTGCAGAGCATTACTCGGGCCCCTGCAGAGCATCACTCGGGCCCCCTGCAGAGTATCACTCGGTCCCTGCAGAGTATTACTTGGCCCCTGCAGAGTATTACTCGGGCCCCTGCAGAGCATCACTCGGGCCCCTGCAGAGCATCACTCGGGCCCCCTGCAGAGTATCACTCGGGCCCCTGCAGAGCATCACTCGGCCCCCTGCAGAGCATTACTCGCCCCCCTGCAGATCATTACTCGGCCCCCTGCAGAGTATTACTCGGCCCCCTGCAGAGTATTACTCGGTCCCCTGCAGACTATTACTCGGCCCCCTGCAGAGTATTACTCGGCCCCTGCAGAGTATTACTTGGCCCCTGCAGAGTATTACTTGGCCCCTGCAGAGTATTACTTGTCCCCTGCAGAGTATTACTTGGCCCCCTGCAGACTATTACTTGGCCCCTGCAGAGTATTACTCGGGTCCCTGCAGACTATTACTCGGCTCCCTGCAGACTATTACTCGGCCCCTGCAGACTATTACTTGGCTCCCTGCAGAGTATTACTTGGCCCCCTGCAGACTATTACTTGGCCCCTGCAGACTATTACTTGGTCCCTGCAGAGTATTACTTGGCTCCCTGCAGACTATTACTCGGCCCCTGCAGACTATTACTTGGCTCCCTGCAGAGTATTACTTGGCCCCTGCAGACTATTACTCGGCCCCTGCAGAGTATTACTTGGCCCCTGAAGAGTATTACTTGGTCCCTGCAGACTATTACTTGGTCCCTGCAGACTATTACTTGGTCCCTGCAGACTATTACTTGGCCCCTGCAGACTATTACTTGGCCCCTGCAGACTATTACTCGGCCCCTGCAGACTATTACTCGGCCCCTGCAGACTATTACTTGGCCCCTGCAGACTATTACTCGGCCCCTGCAGACTATTACTCGGCCCCTGCAGACTATTACTTGGCCCCTGCAGACTATTACTTGGCTCCCTGCAGACTATTACTTGGCCCCTGCAGACTATTACTTGGCCCCTGCAGAGTATTACTCGGCCCCTGCAGAGTATTACTTGGCCCCTGCAGACTATTACTTGGCCCCTGCAGACTATTACTTGGCCCCTGCAGACTATTACTTGGCCCCTGCAGACTATTACTTGGCCCCTGCAGAGTATTACTTGGCCCCTGCAGACTATTACTCGGCCCCTGCAGAGTATTACTTGGCCCCTGCAGAGTATTACTCGGCCCCTGCAGACTATTACTCGGCCCCTGCAGAGTATTACTTGGCCCCTGCAGACTATTACTCGGCCCCTGCAGACTATTACTTGGCCCCTGCAGACTATTACCTCCCCCGATAATAAAGGTTCTGTCTTCTCACCAGCAAATCACTCATAACCGCCAAATCTATTGTTCTCCTACAGACTCCACACTGGCTCCGCCTACTCCAGTCTAGTCACATGACTGGTCACATGGCTGGTCACATGGTCATGACATCATCGCAGGTCCTGTAAGTACACGGCTCCTCTACAGATACAGGTGTGTGTGTTCTCTCCCTGTCAGGATTCTCTTACGTCCCTCCAGTAGCACAGATGGTATATTCCTCCCCCCGCACATTGGTATGACCCATGCATTGTACTGACAATAAAACCTTACAAGGGTTAATCGCCCCCCCTCCCCTATATAGAGGCCGATCCCCTCATCCTGTGCACAATGTTCAGAACACTGGAGCCCCAGAGAAGCCCTATAAAGGTGACTCCGCCCCCAGACATCTTCTCCTCTCTCTGGGGGAGGGGACAGACATTGATCTATAGATAAAATATAGTAAAATGATACATTAACCCTTCATCTCCCACATCCTATAAATCTTCCCATCTCCTCCGGCTCTGGTGTCCAAGGTGATAGATTAGTCGCCATCCATGAGTCTCATGATAGATTCTACCAGACGTGGCCCCTGTGGATGTGATTCCAGGATCCTGTGGAGTCGCCGTCCTGTTGTGTCCTCCAGCGTGTTCTCTGCTATATTGCTGGGTCATGTGATTGGTCGTCCATTCCCGCCTTATGCTCCTCCCCCCTTGTTTCCCTTCACCCTCTATCCTCCCTTTTCCTTCTCTTTTCTTTACGTTTACCTTCTTGTCTTTCTTTTCGTGTTCTCGTGTTTGTTCTTCTGTATTTGATTTTTTGCCGCCAAAGATTCTGAAAGATTTTCTGGTAAATTTCCGAGGACGTCATCATAGAGGAGAACTCATCCGAAATCATTGTGACTATAATGTCTCCTCAGATGTTTCCCCAGATTATCTCCAGGAAATGGGTTTTATTTCTCCATAGAATCTGGTGCGGTTTATCATCGTCTTCTCTTCTTCCCTTCAGGTTTCTCCAATCCAGGATCCTCTGCTGATATCTTCTATATAAGAGAATTCTCCTGGATGACCCATCAACCATGGAGAGAGACAGGAACAAGATGGCTGACAGGATCATAAACCTCACCCTACAGATACTCTTCCGGCTTACTGGAGAGGTGAGGGATTCTTGGAGTGATGTCACATGACCTCATTCTTATCTATGTAATAACAGATGGATATGACTGGAGAGGTGAGGGATTCTGGGAGTGATGTCACATGACCTCATTCTTATCTATATAATAACAGATGGATATGACTGGAGAGGTGAGGGATTCTGGGAGTGGTGTCACATGACCTCATTCTTATCTATATAATAACAGATGGATATGACTGGAGAGGTGAGGGATTCTGGGAGTGATGTCACATGACCTCATTCTTATCTATGTAATAACAGATGGATATGACTGGAGAGGTGAGGGATTCTGGGAGTGATGTCACATGAAAAGGGGGGGGGGGAGAGGAGTGACTAAGACTTAACTTTTAATCAAGTAATCTTAAAAAATATATATAAATTATATGTGAATGTACAGTGTGGGGTAGATCTGATAATGTCTCCCCACCATAAAGACGCAATAATTACACACTGTTAAATGACCACGAGTGTTTAGTATTGTAATTTTAGCATCATCAATTATTTCCCTTAATGCCCGACGCGTTTCGGTCACCATCCATGACCTCCTCAGGGACAGGTAGGGTGTTATTTCATATACCAGATGAGCCCTGCTTATAAGTGGTACAGTCCTAAGCCACGTCTACATATAGCAGGGAACAAAACACTCATCACAAGCAGGCAGTGATATAGTACCGCCTCTTGATATTACTTAAAATCCAGAGTCATAAGTAGACAAATAGCAGACCCTGGAGCGCTTTGGATATGGTCAATCCCTGGAAAAAAGCACATATAGACACAAGCTGCTGTCAGGTCACGTCGCATAATCATTATTAACCTGAAAGAAAAAACAGCCGTGTTACTTACAGTTAGGCGTCTAACGATAATCTCCATGTGCATACCCGCTTGGTTGCGGGGAGCCGTACAGTCCTGTCGGCTTCTACAGTGCACATAGAGAGACGCCGCGGCGTTCTGTGTAATATCCGATCGCCGGGCGGAAGGGAGGCGGGGCCCGGGGGACGCAGCTTCCGGTTTACGCCGCCGATCCGGAAATGCGTAGCCGCTCTGTGTTAGAGAGCGGTAACTAGGCAACCCGATTAACTCCACTGTGCCCGGACAAAAGGACAAGGTTTACAAGAATGAGTAGAACCGAAGGTTTTTAAACTAGCTCATACTGCAACAATGTAGCCTTACTTGTCAACGTGTTACTGTAGGTCAAAAGTGAAGAGTAAATCTGAAACTATTTGGGACATGTGTGGAGAAAATTGGAGGGGCTTATATAAATATCCATGTGATATAGGGACATTTTATTTTATGACGGATGGGCACAGGCATAGAGACACGCATGGGGAGATCAGGCGAGAGGAGTAATCAAGACACAGTGACAAATGGGAAAAAAGAAGGGTCACCTCCTAAAAGATATAGAGGAAGGGGGGGGTGTAGGGGGGGGGGGTTTGCAGGGGCCTAGGGGACCTAGTGTGAAGCCTAGATGCAGTCTATACTATTCCCTAAACCTAGGCGGGGTGGCCGCCCTAAGAAGGGCGGTCCCGCACAGGAACCTAGTCTATCAAACCCTAGTAGTCCCTAAAATAAAAAAGGGGGGGGATATACTGCATCATGGGTTGACTACAACCCCCACTAGCTACCTCTCCAAAATATCCCCCTGCCTATTCCCCGTCACTGTGTCTCAATGAAACTAGTGAAACACAGCATTTCATTCATGCCGTGTGGTGTAACGTTGTCAAGCGTATAAATCCAACGCGTTTCGCGTTGTAATAATAGTTGGTCTAAATCTCCACCGCGTATAGATGGACGCATATTCTCAATGCCATAGAAGCGCAGGTGTTTAATGTCGCCCCCATGGACTTCATGGATATGTCTGGAAATAGCTGTGTCTCTCTTGTTCCTCACATCGCCAACATGTTCGAGGACTCGTCTACGGAGTTCACGAATAGTCTTTCCCACGTATTTCAGACCACATGAGCACTCGGCTATGTAGATGACTGCTTTGGTACTGCAGTTGATAAAGGTTTTAATTCTATACATTCTGTTGAGCCTTGGTAGTGATATTTGAAGAGTTTTACTCATGTGTGTACAGGCTCGACAGTGACCACACGCATGTGAGCCAGTTAGTGTGGTCCGGTTGAGCCATGTGGGGGTAGGTGGAATAGGTGAAAGATGGCTTTGAGTCACCATGTCGGCTATACTTTTGACCTTACGGTATGTAATTTGTGGATATTCTCCTATTAAGGTACGTAGATCTTCATCCATAAGCAGAACACTCCAATGGCGCTGAATAATTTCTCTAATTGGGCCTGACATATTGTCGAATGTGCCAATAATTCTGCATATCCTGGATTCTTCCGTGTGTTGCTTGGGGACAAGTAACTGTTCTCTAGGGGTATCCTTTGCCGTTTTATATGCCAAGGTTAATACATGGTCGGGGTATCCCCTATCGCGAAATCTCCCCCTCAAGTCCCGTGCCTGCGCCTCAAAATCCGTCTCCTGTGAACAGTTCCTCCTGAGGCGGAGATACTGCCCCTTTGGAATCCCCCTTTTCAGGGGGCCCGGGTGGCAACTCTCCCACCTCAGGAGGCTGTTCGTGGATGTGGCCTTTCTATACACATTGGTGTAAAGGCCTCCTTCTCCATTTTTAGTGATAGTTACATCCAGAAAGTCTAATGTACGGTTGTCTAACGTGTATGTGAAGGTCAGCCCAATATCATTCCTGTTGATGGATTCCATGAACTCCTTGAATTGAATCTCCGATCCCGTCCATAGGACAAGGACGTCATCGATATATCTAACCCACAGAGGTACCAGATCACTCAGCCACTCCCTCTCCTCGACGAACGCTATTGTGGCCTCCCACCAGCCCAAATACAAGTTTGCGTATGTAGGCGCACAGGGACTGCCCATGGCAGTCCCTTTTAGTTGGTGGTAATAGCGTCCGTCGAAGAGAAAGTAATTGTGGCTGAGGATGAATTCCATCAGGATAAGTATGAACCTATTGTGATCTAACATATAGGTGGGACATGTGGAAAGATAGTAGTTAACTGCTATAAGGCCTTTCTGGTGCGGGATTGATGAATAGAGTGCTTCCACATCAATCCCTCCTAAAAGTGTATTGGTGTCTACCTCTATTCCATCCAACTTAGACAAGATCCGTCATAAAATAAAATGTCCCTATATCACATGGATATTTATATAAGCCCCTCCAATTTTCTCCACACATGTCCCAAATAGTTTCAGATTTACTCTTCACTTTTGACCTACAGTAACACGTTGACAAGTAAGGCTACATTGTTGCAGTATGAGCTAGTTTAAAAACCTTCGGTTCTACTCATTCTTGTAAACCTTGTCCTTTTGTCCGGGCACAGTGGAGTTAATCGGGTTGCCTAGTTACCGCTCTCTAACACAGAGCGGCTACGCATTTCCGGATCGGCGGCGTAAACCGGAAGCTGCGTCACCCGGGCCCCGCCTCCCTTCCGCCCGGCGATCGGATATTACACAGAACGCCGCGGTGTCTCTCCATGTGCACTGTAGAAGCCAACAGGACTGTACGGCTCCCCGCAACCAAGCGGGTATGCACATGGAGACTATCGTTAGACGCCTAACTGTAAGTAACACGGCTGTTTTTTCTTTCAGGTTAATAATGATTATGAGACGTGACCTGACAGCAGCTTGTGTCTATATGTGCTTTTTTCCAGGGATTGACCATATCCAAGGCGCTCCAGGGTCTGCTATTTGTCTATTTATGACTCTGGATTCTAAGTAATATCAAGAGGCGGTACTGTATCACTGCCTGCTTGTGATGAGTGTTTTGTTCCCTGCTATATGTAGACGTGGCTTAGGACTGTACCACATATAAGCAGGGCTCATCTGGTATATGAAATAACACCCTACCTGTCCCTGAGGAGGTCATGGATGGTGACCGAAACGCGTCGGGCATTAAGGGAAATAATTGATGATGCTAAAATTACAATACTAAACACTCGTGGTCATTTAACAGTGTGTAATTATTGCGTCTTTATGGTGGGGAGACATTATCAGATCTACCCCACACTGTACATTCACATATAATTTATATATATTTTTTAAGATTACTTGATTAAAAGTTAAGTCTTAGTCACTCCTCTCCCCCCCCCCCCCCTTTTTCATTGCATAATTGACTGGGAGTATTGTTATTATTCGGTTGGGAGATACCCAAAATTCTCTATACTATTACTAGTGATGTCACATGACCTCATTCTTATCTATGTAATAACAGATGGATATGACTGGAGAGGTGAGGGATTCTGGGAGTGATGTCACATGACCTCATTCTTATGTATGTAATAACAGATGGATATGACTGGAGAGGTGAGGGATTCTGGGAGTGATGTCACATGACCTCATTCTTATGTATGTAATAACAGATGGATATGACTGGAGAGGTGAGGGATTCTGGGAGTGATGTCACATGACCTCATTCTTATGTATGTAATAACAGATGGATATGACTGGAGAGGTGAGGGATTCTGGGAGTGATGTCACATGACCTCATTCTTATCTATGTAATAACAGATGGATATGACTGGAGAGGTGAGGGATTCTGGGAGTGATGTCACATGACCTCATTCTTATATATGTAATAACAGATGAATATGACTGGAGAGGTGAGGGATTCTGGGAGTGATGTCACATGACCTCATTCTTATCTATGTAATAACAGATGGATATGACTGGAGAGGTGAGGGATTCTGGGAGTGATGTCACATGTCCTCATTCTTATCTATGTAATAACAGAAGGATATAACTGGAGAGGTGAGGGATTCTGGGAGTGATGTCACATGACCTCATTCTTATCTATGTAATAACAGATGGATATGACTGGAGAGGTGAGGGATTTTGGGAATGTATGTAGTGATATTAATGTGTCTCTCCATACACAGGATTACACAGTAGTGAAGAAGTCCTCTAGTGGGCGCTGTCGGGCCCCTGTGTGTGAAGGATGGGGAAGAACCCTGAGCCCAATCCCGGGGCCCCCACCTCACTGCCTGATACATGAGGAAATGGATGAACAGAAGATCCGAGAACTCATCAACAAGATGATGGAGCTGCTGACTGGAGAGGTGACACTGCTGGGACATTATACAGTAATGGAGGGGTCTGGTGATGACTGGAGAGGTGACACTGCTGGGACATTATACAGTAATGGAGGGGTCTGGTGATGACTGGAGAGGTGACACTGCTGGGACATTATACAGTAATGGAGGGGTCTGGTGATGACTGGAGAGGTGACACTGCTGGGACATTATACAGTAATGGAGGGGTCTGGTGATGACTGGAGAGGTGACACTGCTGAGACATTATACAGTAATGGAGGGGTCTGGTGATGACTGGAGAGGTGACACTGCTGGGAATGCTGGGACATTATACAGTAATGGAGGGGTCTGGTGATGACTGGAGAGGTGACACTGCTGGGAATGCTGGGACATTATACAGTAATGGAGGGGTCTGGTGATGACTGGAGAGGTGACACTGCTGGGACATTATACAGTAATGGAGGGGTCTGGTGATGACTGGAGAGGTGACACTGCTGGGACATTATACAGTAATGGAGGGTCTGGTGATGACTGGAGAGGTGACACTGCTGGGAATGCTGGGACATTATACAGTAATGGAGGGGTCTGGTGATGACTGGAGAGGTGACACTGCTGGGACATTATACAGTAATGGAGGGGTCTGGTGATGACTGGAGAGGTGACACTGCTGGGACATTATACAGTAATGGAGGGGTCTGGTGATGACTGGAGAGGTGACACTGCTGGGACATTATACAGTAATGTAGGGGTCTGGTGATGACTGGAGAGGTGACACTGCTGGGACATTATACAGTAATGGAGGGGTCTGGTGATGACTGGAGAGGTGACACTGCTGGGACATTATACAGTAATGGAGGGGTCTGGTGATGACTAGAGAGGTGACACTGCTGGGACATTATACAGTAATGGAGGGGTCTGGTGATGACTGGAGAGGTGACACTGCTGGGACATTATACAGTAATGGAGGGGTCTGGTGATGACTGGAGAGATGACACTGCTGGGAATGCTGGGACATTATACAGTAACACCACTGGAGGGGTCGGGGTGATGATTGTATCATTATGTGTCAGATTCCTATAAGGTGTCAGGACGTGGCGGTCTATTTCTCCATGGAGGAGTGGGAGTATGTAGAAGGACACAAGGATCAGTACAAGGATCAGGTCATGATGGAGGATCAGCAGCCCCTCACATCACCAGGTAATAGACATGACTATATACACACGTCCTCTCATTATTTGTATGTAAAGAATGAATTCAGTCTCTGTATGTGTTCCCTACAGTCAGATCCAGTAAGAGAACAGCACCAGAGAGGTGTCCCCGTCCTCTTGATGAGCAGAATATGGAGGTCATTACTACAGGGAAAAATCGGATCTATATTAATGCTACAGATATAAAGGAAGAGACGGATGTGAGCGGTGATGAGCAGTATAAGGAGGACAAGGGCATTCCTACAGGGAAAGGTCTGACTTATATAAATGCTACAGACATAAAGGAAGAAGAAGAGACAGATGTGAGCGGTGATGAGCAGTATATGGAGGACAAGGACAGTCCTATAGGAAAAGATCTGATCTATATGAATGCTTCAGACATAAAGGAAGAAAAAGAGACAGATGTGAGCAGTGATGAGCAGTATAAGGAGGACATTACTACAGGGAAAAATCTGATCTATATTAATGCTACAGACATAAAGGAAGAAGAGACAGATGTGAGCGGTGATGAGCAGTATAAGGAGGACAAGGACAGTCCTATAGGAAAAGATCTGATCTATATGAATGCTTCAGACATAAAGGAAGAAAAAGAGACAGATGTGAGCAGTGATGAGCAGTATAAGGAGGACATTCCTACAGGTAACCACCCAGGTGAGTAGTAACCACTAAATACGGAGAAGGGTCACAGATTCTATTCAGTCACCGGTTGCAATAATATTTTCGGGAAGTATTGGTGTAACTAGAATCTCCAGGGTAAATACTATCCCCCTCCCCCTATATTGACTCTATAGCAGTCGACTTGATCCCATCACCACTACATAGTGACTGAATAATACCGCCATACTGTTTATGAATCAAACACATTATATACAGACTAATATTACTCCATATTGCAGTAGATACCAGCTCTCTGTCTCTCTGGAGTCGCTATCTTTCCTTTTTCATCCTGAGGAGAGGGGATAAGTGTCTGATCGTGGGGGGTCCGACCGCCGGGACCCCCCGTGATCTCCTGCCCAGCACCCCAGATCTCTCCAGGCACAGGTGACCTCCGCTCCGTGCAGGGATTACTGTCAACCACCGCACCAAGAGGTGCCCGACATGTCTCTCCATGAATCTCTATGGGAGAGACGGAGATACACAAATGGGATGCCAGGCAGGAGATCGCGAGGGTCTCAGTGGTCGGGCCCCCCCCCCTCAGTGATCAGGCATATATCCCTATACACAGTAGGGGATAAGGACTCATGTACTAGAATTTTCCTTTAATCCCTTAACGACGCAGGATGTAAATGTACGTCCTGGTGAGCTGGTACTTAACGCACCAGGACGTACATTTACGTCCTATACATAACCGCGGGCATCGCAGCGATGCCCGGATCATGCGCGGCAGGTCCCGGCTGCTGATCGCAGCCAGGGACCCGCCGGTAATGGCGGACATCCGCGATCGCGCGGATGCCCACCATTAACCCCTCAGATGCCGTGATCAATACAGATCATGGCATCTGCAGCATTGCGGACACTAAAAGGGATGATCGGATCGTTCGCAGCGCTGCCGCGGTGATCCGATCATCCAGAACGGCGCACGGAGGTCCCCTCACCTGCCTCTGCTGCCTTCCACGGGTCTTCTGTTCTGGTCTGCGATCGAGTAGACCATAGCAGAAGATGACCGATAACACTGATCAGTGCTATGCCCTATGCATAGCACTGAACAGTATTAGCAATCAAATGATTGCTATAAATAGTCTGCTCTGGGGACTATTAAAGTGTAAAAATAAAAGTAAAAAAAAGTATTTAAAGAAACTAAAATAAAATGTGAAAAATCCCCTCCCCCAATAAAAACGTAACTTGTCCCATTTTCCCTATTTCACCCCCAAAAAGTGTAAAAATAAAATATATATATATATATATTTTATATACATATTTGGTATCGCCGCGTGCGTAAATATCCAAACTATTAAAATAAAATGTTAATGATACTGTACGCTGAACAGCGTGTACGTAAAAAAATAAAGTCCAAAATAGCTGCTTTTTTATAACATTTTATTCCCCCAAAAAATTATAAAAAATGTATTTAAGTTTTATATAAGCAAATATGGTATTAAAGGGGTATTCCAGGCCAAAACTTTTTTATATATCAACTGGCTCCGGAAAGTTAAACAGATTTGTAAATTACTTCTATTAAAAAATCTTAATCCTTCCAATAGTTATTAGCTTCTGAAGTTGAGTTGTTGTTTTCTGTCTAACTGCTCTCTGATGACTCACATCCCGGGAGCTGTGCAGTTCCTATGGGGATATTCTCCCATCATGCACAGCTCCCGGGACGTGACATCATCATTGAGCAGTTAGACAGAAAACTTCAGAAGCTAATAACTATTGGAAGGATTAAGATTTTTTAATAGAAGTAATTTACAAATCTGTTTAACTTTCTGGAGCCAGTTGATATATAAAAAAAAAAAGTTTTTGCCTGGAATACCCCCTTAATAAAAAGTACAGATCACGGTGCAAAATTGAGCCCTCATACCGCCACTTATATGGAAAAATGAAAAAGTTATAGGCCTTCAAAATAGGGGGATTTTAAACTTACTTATTCGGTTAAAAAGTTTGCGATTTTCTTTTAAGCGCAACAGTAATAGAAAAGTATGTTATGATGGGTATCATTTTAATCGTATTGACCCAAAGAATAAAGAACACGTCATTTTTACTGTAACTTGTACGGCGTGAAAAGGAAATTTGCTAAATTGCGGTTTTCTTTTTAATTTCCCCACACATAGTACTTTTTTGATTGCGCCATACATGTTACGGTAAAGTGAGTGATGGCATTACAACGGACAACTGGTCGCGCAAAAAACAAGTCCTCATACTAGTCTGTGGATGAAAATATAAGAGTTATGATTTTTTTAAGGTGAGGAGGAAAAAACGAAAATGTCCAAAAGGGCTGAGTCCTTAAGGGGTTAAAGGGGTACTTTAGAGCCAGAGGCAGAGATTGTGAAGTAGTGGCCAGTAGTGATGTTACAACCACTGGAATCTGGCTTTTGTTTAGAACGGGGGGTGCTGCAGGAGATCCTCGGGGCTCCAGCAGCCGGACCCCCGCGATCAGACATCTTATCCCCCATCCTTAGGATAATGGATAAGATGTCTAGCAGTAGAGTACCCCTTTATATCCCTTCATTCTTTCCCTCTGATACGGAAATGTTCCGGTTTGGGTCACCTGTGTGGGTCCAAATGGAGGTATAGGTGCGGCTGGTGAGCTGTGAGCCAAAATCATTAAAAATAAAGGTTCCTCTTTTAACTTGGTTCCAGGAAAATTTCACTAACTTTATTAGGACATAAGTCTTTCTATACACATTAATAGACAAAAGACAAAAAATGTGATACTGTCTGCCTAGACAGGATAGGGGATAGGTTATAGATCACGGGGGTCCGACCCTTGGGACTCCCCGCGATCTCCTGAACGGGACCCTGGCAGTCTGCCTAAATCGGCCGTTCCGACCCCTACAGGATGCCGCTTCCGACACACCACCTCCATGTATTTCTATGGGATACATGGAGGGGGAGTGTCGGCCGCCGCTCCATGCAGGGTCGGTCCGCCCCCTTCAAGCAGACTGCCAGGGCCCCGTTTAGGAGATCGCAGGGAGTCCCAAGGGTCGGACCCCCGTGATCTATTATGTATCCCCTATCCTTTGCCGTAATTCTCTGGCTGGCATGAGGATTATAAAGGGGGCGGTTTGGATGACTGCTCCATTATAACCTGCGGGGTCAGGTGGATTGGGGGGCACGGTCATTTGGTCCCTGACTGGGCCCCATAGCAGTGATTTTCCCTGAGGCTGCGTCCACATGATTGTCAAAGACAGGTGTCCCTGCTCCTTGTAAGGCAGTGGTGTCAAACTGTGGCCCTCCAGATGTTGCAAAACATCAACTCACGGGTGTGCTGGGAGTTGAAGTTTTGCAACATCTGGAGGGCCACAGTTTGAAACCACTGTTGTATGGCTGCTCCGCCATCATAGCAACTATCTTTCTTCAGTTTTGCAGTAAATCTTATTTAAAAATGAAGGGTGGATTTACAAAGTACTATTGCTTAGAAATACAAAAATGTCCTGGGTTGTTAAGGGGTTAATAGTGATAATAAAATCTGTGTTATTCTCTGCAGATTCTTGTAGCAGGAGATCAGAGGAGAATCTTATATCTTCAGATTATAAAGCAGATGATGATATCACACAAGATACATATGAAGAACATTCCATTATCCCAGATACACCCTCAGCCCTTCACAGCCAAGATCTGTCATCTCATCCTTATATACAGGTCCTGTCTTCTCAGTCATCACAGAAAGGTCACAGAAGGGGTGTTGGACACCAACGAGCTCATACAGGAAAGAAACCATATTCATGCTCAGAATGTGGGAAATGTGTTACTTCTAAATCAAGTCTTGTTAAACATCAGAGAATACACACAGGGGAGAAGCCATTTGCATGTTCACAGTGTGGAAAATGTTTCACTCAGAAATCATATCTTGTTGAACATCAAAGAACTCACACAGGGGAGAAGCCATTTTCATGTTCAGAATGTGGGAAATGTTTTCCTTTTAAATCAGGTCTTGTTGTACATCAAAGAACTCACACAGGAGAGAAGCCATTTTCATGTCCAGAATGTGGGAAATGTTTTACTAATCAATCAAGTCTTATTCAACATCAAAGAACTCACACTGGAGAGAAGCCATTTTCATGTCCAGAATGTGGTAAATGTGTTACTAATCAATCACATCTTATTCAACATCAAAGAACTCACACTGGAGAGAAGCCATTTTCATGTCCAGAATGTGGGAAATGTTTTACTAATCAATCAAGTCGTCTTCAACATCAAAGAACTCACACTGGAGAGAAGCCATTTTTATGTCCAGAATGTGGGAAATGTTTTATTGATCAATCAAGTCTTATTCTACATCAAAGAACTCACACTGGAGAGAAGCCATTTTCATGTGCAGAATGTGGGAAATGTTTTACTCAGAAATCAGGTCTTATTCAACATCAAAGAACTCACACAGGGGAGTAGGCATTTTCATGTGCATAATGTGGGAAATGTTATACTGTGAAATCAAATCTTGTAAAAACATCAAAGAACTCACACAGGGAAGAAGCCATTTTTCATGTGCAGAATGTGGGAAATGTTTTACTGATAAATCAAGTCTTATTCAACATCAAAGAACTCACACAGGGAAGAAGCCATTTTTCATGTGCAGAATGTGGGAAATGTTTTACTGATAAAGCAAGTCTTATTCAACATCAAAGAACTCACACAGGGGAGAAGCCATTTTCTGTTTCAATAGTTTTTATTGAATATTTTTTGACAATCTAAAAGAACAATGCAAGTCCCTTGCAGGGGACTAAGTAGAAGTCAAGCAAGTATATAAACAGGTAAACATACAAGTAAAAAAAATCAAAAGAACCTAAGAACAAAGGTGGAATAAGTTGACTTGTACAATTGCAAGAATATATGGCAATGTGTCTTTGAACTCTAATGGGCTAGTCATATAGTAATAGCTAGCGTTGACCCACTACAGGGTTTGAGTGTCAAGAGTTTAGTTACTCTGCGTGGCATGTAAACAGTCTACATCCTGATATCTATCTCAGTAGGAAATTATGGGAGCGGTAATGGAGGGTAATAGAGGAACAGGTAGGGGTAGGAGGGTGTAGGGGTAAGAGGTGTAAGGAGTCAGGAGAAGGTGTTGAAAGGATAGGCAGGTAGGAGAAGGGGGGGGGTGGAGGATCGTAGAAAAGGACCCGCAAAGGGAATGTAAGTGATCTCAGCAGGTTATATAGTACCAGTAGCCTGTGTTGTGGAAGACCACCTATTCCATCGCTTGTGAAATATGAGCCGTTACCATAGGCGATGATGCGTTCATATGTGTAGGTGGTATTTACTTTATTAATGACCATGTCTATAGATGGGGTGTTGGGTGATTTCCACATGCTGGTAAGTGAAATTTTCATCACAATTAGGATAATACATATTAAGTCTCTCTCGGGTCTAGGTATATCAGATAAATCGAGAAACAATAAAATCTGTTGTGGGGTCCAGGCCCTCTCCTCCCCTAAAACCTCATTCAAGAGCTGTTTGCAGGCAAGCCAGTAGGCTTTAATGGAGGGATATTCCCACAAAATGTGTAACAATGTGCCCCTCTGTCCACAATCACGCCAACATAGTCCAGTCATTTCTGAGTAGATGTGGGACAGGGGCTCAGGAGTGTAGTACCACCTCAATATGGTCTTCATAGCAGACTCAACATGTGAAACACATTGAAAGGCTCTACGTATATTCTGGAAAGCCGCTCACCATTGGGATTCAAAGATAGATTTGCCCAGCTCGTTTTCCCAGGAACGAAAGGGGTGTGATTTGCGAAATTGGGAAGTATGGGATACATTAGAATATAAGGGGCGAAGGCCCTTTAGGTTGCTAGAGAGAAAAATGTAAGAGGGTTTATGTAACTGGATGGAAGATGGTGGAGTATGAAGTAAGAAATGATGCAAGCGCAGAAACTTGTAGACGTCAGAATGAGAAATAGAAAAGGTAGAGTGCAATTCTGAAAAGGGTAGTAGGGTTTCAGATAAATAAAGTTGGTGGAGATGTGTAAGCCCACTGTGAATCCATGGGACCAGCCATATGTCAGGGCTCATGCTTTGTATAAGAGATATGGGAATGAGAGTTTTGTCCGTGGTTGTGTCCACTAGAGAGAGGTTTGTTACCCATGCCTTAAATGAGGCCGCCACAATAGCGTTGGAAGAGGGGGCGGTGTGGAGACCAGTATGGCAGAAAAAGAACGTCTTTAAGTAAGTATGGGGAAACCAAGGAGTTTTCTATATGGACCCAAGCAGTAGTCAAATCTTCCTTGCACCAACCTCTCAACATCCCCACCAGGGCGGCAAGATAATAACACCACAAATCTGGTGCTCCAAGTCCTCCCATGTCTCTGTACTTAGTCAATATGGATGCGGACAATTTGGGCCTGTTGCCTGACCACACAAAGGATGACAAAAGGGCTTGGGCCTTAGAAAAGAAGGATTTAGGAACAGCAATCGGGAGGGTTCTAAAGAGATGGAGGAAGCGGGTAGAAGAAGCATTTTAAAGGCTGCTACTCTGCCTGTCCAAGATATGTCGATAGAGCTTAGTCTGTCCACTTCAACGCCGATGGTCTGTAGGAAAGGTTCATAGTTATTGGAGTATAGTAGGTTATGAGGGTATGTTAGTTTGATTCCTAGATATTTAACACTAGTGGTTTGCCAATCAAAGGGATGCACGTTTTTAAGGGTATCTACCAGGGCGGGGTGAAGGTTTAGAGGAAGGGCCTGAGTTTTAGTGGCATTAAGGTGGTAATAGGAAAGCTGACAAAAGTGAAGTATAGAGGTCATGGCAGCCGGCACAGATACAGAGGGATCAGTAAGTGATAAAATAATATCATCTGCATATAATGAGATGAGGTGATGTTGTCCTGCAATGGAGACTGCAGAGATTTGGAGTCTCCCTGCCTCAGCGCCTGCGCCAATGGCCAATTCATAGAATGAATATAATGGGTGAAAGGGGGCACCCCTATCTGGTTCCATTGGTGATACCAAAGGCTTCCGCAAGGATGCCGTTCACAAAGACCTTGGCAGAGGGTTCGGTATACAGCGATGTGATCGCACTATAAATGGTTCCACTAAATCTCAGGTGCCGGTGGACCGAGACGACGAACAGCCAGCGGAGCCGGTCGAATGCCTTCTCGGCATCAAGAGCTAGGATCAAAGCAGAGGTTTTATGGGTTTCAACATGGTGTAAAACATGTAGAAGGTGGCGGGTATTGTCCGAAGCTTGACAGCCTGGGACAAACCCTGCTAGATCAGGGTGGATCAAACTGGGGAGAAATTTGGTGAGCCTGTTGGCTATGAGTTTTGCAAAAATCTTTAGGTCTTGGTTAAGTAATGATATTGTCAATGTACTAGCAAAATGTATATCGGCACCACTTTAACTGCAGTGAGATCCCGGCAAGGACTCAATCTGTACGCTCAGCACACCTGGACAATTAAACCCCTTGAAAGACTTCAACTTCAGTAGTGCTCACTCCACAAAGTATGAGAACAAAGCAATCATTCGGAACGAAGATGAAGAAAAGGGAGCACATACCAGAGATGTTGAAATGCAGTATTCGGCTTTATTTCATCTTGCTGGTGTCAAAACAGTGCAGGGTAGAAGGGAGGGCGGACGAGTTGAGGGGGAACTACAGGCAACGGTCCGTGTCACGCTGGTCTGCACTTCATCAGGCCCTACGTCACTGAACTAGAGGGAGTGTTTTATACATCACGGGAGGTAACATGGACAAACAGTGACGTTTACATGGATCAGGATCGGGAGGGATACAATGACAAACAAAAGGTAAGAATACAAAAACAAAGTGATGATAAAAACAAAACATCGTGTCTGCGAGTATCGTACAATGCAACATAATATCTTTCTATATGAAAACTCCCATTTCGTTGTACTCATTAAGGCCCAAAGGGCCCGTTGCATTAGTACGGAAAATCCATCTGGATTCCTGTAATAATAAAAGTTGATGCATGTCTCCGCCATTTGGAGAGTGTTCAATTCTCTCCAGAACCATAAATTTGAAAGCTCTTGGGTTATTCTCATGTTCAGAACACGTGTTGAATGAATCTAGTACAGCTTTTTTTGGTTACTAGGGACCGTATGTGTTCTCTAATTCTTTGATACAAAGGTCTTTTTGTTTTTCCTATGTAGTATCTCCCACATAAACATATGAGGGCATATACCACATAGGATGTTTTACATGTGGCAAACTGTTTGAATTTAACCCTTGTGCCTCCCAAATTCATTTAATTAAATTTTTAGTTAAAATCGCAAACCGAACAATTTCCACATGTGAACAGACCTTTAGGTTTTGATGTAGATAACCAATCTTTTTTAATTCTGCCTTTGTTTTTTCTTCTTTTCAAATAATCATGAATGGTTCCGTTTTTTCTGTAATTTACAATCGGTTTAATTTCTGTAAAATTTTTCAAATCTTGGTCACGTTGTAACATTGGCGAATTTTTGAAAATAGCGTTTTTTACAATGTTGTTAATTGGTGAATTTTTAAATGTGAATACTGTCATATTAAGTTTTTCTTTTTTACTTTTCTGAGTAAATTGTTACGAGGAATTTTATTCACTTTTTTCTTGAGCTTGCTTTTTTCTTGAGCTTGCTCACCCAGTTCTTGAGCTTGCTGTTCGATCTGTATTTATGCGTTTTAATCAGATTAACTGGCATGCTATCTTTAACAGTTTTAGGGTGAGATGAATGATAATGAAGAATTTAATTTTTTGAATTAGGTTTCCTGTACCCAGAAGTGTGAATGGTAGTATTTTTTATTTTGATTTTGGTATCCAAAAATTCAAGTGATAAACCTCCGAACTGAAAAGAGAACCACATGTTCACCTTTTATTATTGCTGTTGAGATAGTCGACAAATAAAGAAAAATTTTCCTGGGAATCATCCCAGATAACAAAAATGTCATCGACAAATCCCAACAGCAATTTTATTTTTGACACAAACGGATTATTAACAGTGAAAATTTAATCTTTTTCCAGCATCGCTAAAAAGATGTTTGCATAGGAACAAGAGATGGGTGTACCCATCGCTGTTCCTTGCGTTTTGGCATACCATTGACCTTCATATTGGAAGTAGTTCTTCAAAATTAATTTTGCAGATTCCAATACAAAATCGATAAATTCACTGGATTTGTCTGAGCAATCCAAGAATTCCCTGAGAGCCTGCACACCCGCATCATGTGGGATACGGGTGTACAGGCTCTCAACGTCTATGAATGCCAGAGAAAAACCCTCTTGCCAACAGAAATCGCAAAGGGAAGTAATAAGATCACCAGTGTCACGGAGGTAAGTAGGGGTAAGTTTTAGTAAAGGAGAAATCAACCAGTCCACATAGCTAGACAGGAACTGGGTAAGGGCCCCAATACCCGCCACTATGGGACGACAGGGAGGAGGGACAATGCCTTTGTTGACTTTTGGTAATACCATTTTTTTTTTTTTTTTGGATCGGATCAGATGGAATAAGTTTTTCTGCAGTTTTTTCGGTCGATTTGAAATTTCTTGTATATTTTTGCAGATGTGATCTCATAATTTGTTCATAATCATTAAAGTGGGATCTGTTTTTAATTTGTTATATACCATGACATTGCCTATAGTTCCCCCTGAACTCGTCCGCCCTCCCTTCTACCCTGCACCGTTTTGACCCCAGCAAGATGAAATAAAGCCGAATACTGCATTTCAACATCTCTGGTATGTGCTCCCTTTTCTTCATCTTCGTTCTGAATAAGTAATGATATTGGCCTGTAATTTTGAGGGGCCAATGGTGATTTGCCCGGTTTAGGAAGGGCGATAATCAGGGCCTGAACATTTTCCTTGGGAAAAGAGCCTTTGAGCATAGCTGAATCATAGAACAGTTGCAAATGGGGAATCAGAGCATCTTTGAATGTTTTATAATAGAGGTTGAGAAACCCGTCAGGGCCCGGGGCCTTTTGTGAGGGGGAAGAGAGAATCACTTTTTGAATCTCATCAGGGGTAATGGCGCTGTTTAATGTTAACAAGTGTTGGTCAGTGAGGTGTGGGAGGTTGAGAGAAGAGAGGAAAGAATGGATAGCGTCAGGGAGATTGAGAGGGTCAGGAGTTGTCACCCAGGTTATATAGTGAGGAATAGAAGTCCTGGAAGCCGTTAGCTATGTCTTTGGGAGTATAGAGGGATTTAACAGAGGAAGGGTGGACAAGCTGGGCAATACGGGAGCGAGCATGAGTAACTTTTAGTCTATTGGCCAGCAAGGCCCCCGCTTTATCATTTTGTGAATAATATTGCACTTTGATGCCCCTAAGATTTTTCTCATAAGAGAATAGCAATAAACTCCTGAGTTCCTGTCTAGCAGAGACCAGTTGGGCAGATGTAGAGGGGGAGGGGGCTGTCTTGTTAAATTGCTCCAGACTTTTTAATCTGGACAACACATCTGAGAGCTGTTTGTCTCTCTCTGGCTTACAAATTGCACCATATTTTATAAAGAATCTCATATAGGCCTTATGTCAGTTCCAGATTTTGGCTGGTTCCATGTCTGGGGAGGCATTAGCCAGAAAGTAATTCGTTAGATCCTTTTTCAAAGACTGGACATGTTTCGGATGAGAAAGTAAGGACTCGCTCTCCACAAGTATGCGGGAGCCTGGGAAAAGGTTTCACTTAGGGAGATAGTGATAACGGCATGATGCGAACATTTGATCAGCTCTATAGTAGATCTACTCAGAGAATCTAATGCAGTTCGGTCTATCCAAAACATGTCCAGTCTCAAGTATGTATGTGGGTGATGGAGTTGTGAGTATAATCCCTTTCATTGGAATGCAGTACCCGCCACGCATCATACAGGTCTGATGAGCCCATTAGTGGAGCCAGAGATGAAACTGAAAGGCGATGTGAGGTAGTGGTGTCCAAAGATAGGTCAGCAACTAAATTAAAGTCCCCACAAACAATCATATGTCCAACTTTGTTTAAAGTCTAGTTTAAGGGTACGCCTCAAAAAGCACTGTTGACCAACGTTGGGGGCGTATAGCGCTAAAATGGTTTAAGGTACATTGTTAATGGAGCACGTAAGGAGTACATATCTACCAGCAGGGTCAGTAATAACATTAGTGGTGGAAAAGGCTACTGTGTTTCTGACCGCAATTAGGACCCCTCGGGACTTCGATGTAAAGTGTGAGTGGAACACATTAGGGAATGCTTTGTGTTTCAGCCTAAGTGCGTCTGTACTAAGAAGATGCATCTCATGTGCGCATATAATGTCTCCCCCCAAGGCCAAGGATTCTTTCCAAAGGAAGGCTCTTTTTTTGCGGACTGTTAAGACCGTTTACATTCAGACTAAGTATTTTAAGAACCATAAATCAGTACCATGGAAGATATAACATAGCTATACGTCAGAAAGTTGGAGGACCTGTTGCGTCTCCCAGCCAGCACGCACAGGTCACATATTAAAGGGGCAACACCTAATGGACACTTGGTAGTATTTCCACCTAGAAGAACAGGTAACAGGACAAACAACAAAAAACTGACACAAATCAAAGTAAGGGAAATAGTAACAAAATAAATAAAGGAATAATCGTGGCACCAGCCACAAGGCACGGGTGGGGCGAATTGTCATGCCGAAGCCAAACAAGTAGGAAGACATCAGCTCAGGTGTGCAACGGAGATGTAATTAGTACAAAAGTCACCTTACTGTGTCCCAATCTTCTTGGGATTTGTGGGAAGTTCCTTGTGGGGAGTTCCGTGGTCTTTCCATGGGGATGCTCCAGCGGTGCAGAAGGTCTTTACCTTCCTCCAGATTCCAGACCACCGAGACCTGGTTGTCCTTGCAGATGAGAAGGCATACCGGGAATCCCCATCTATACTGGATCTTCTCTTGTCTCAGGGCAGAGGTAATCGGGAGCAGGTTCCCACGTAGTTGTAGAGTAGCAGCAGACAAGTCCGCATATAAGGAGAGATGGTGGTACGGGGCTGGCAAGCCATCATTTTTGCGGGCTAGCTCCATGAGGCGTTCTTTAGTAGAGAAAAAATGGATCCGGGCCAACACATTCCGGGGCACGAAATCATCTAAATGATGTGGCTTCGGTACCCGGTGAGCCCGATCAATCTCCAATTTTGTGGGTGAGCAGGAGGGTTACACCGTTTCCAGCAGAGTGCGGACTTATTGCATGATGCCCGCAGGCGGTACAGATTCAGGGATACCCCTGATTTTCACATTGTTCCTGCGGCTGCGGTCCTCCAGATCGTCTACTTTGGCTTTGAGGGCCTCAATTTCCTCCTCCGCCGTAGTTTGTAGATCAATAAGCGTATTATGAGAATCAGCAAATTCGCCGAACTTGTGTTCAATGTGGTTTACTCTGCTGCCCAAATTATCCACCGTAGCTGAGAGAGGAGATATCATGGCCTGCATATCCTTCCTGAAGGACCTCTGGAGCACCAACAGCATGTCTCTCATAGCAGTGTCCGTGAGAGATTCATTATGTACCGGCAAGGAGCTCAGTGCCTCTAAGGGAAGCGTGGTATCCAATCCTCACTCCGAGTTCAGGGAGTTCGCTGCAGGCGAGGAGTAACGGGGCCTCTGCTTCAGAGGACTTCCGGATGGCGAGGGCGGAAAGCCAGTGGACGGAGGACCGCAAGTGGCAGGTATGTACTCACGGGTTTGGTGGTCGGTTGGCGGGACACCCTTCTCCTGCGATGGCGCGTCTGCTGACCTGTACGGAGGTGTTGGGAGCCGTAGTCTCGCAGCATCGGGTCTGAGGAAGCACGTCTGAGAGGTAAGGCCGGGGCCTGCGCAGCAGGGAGAGAGTGCGCGTGTTCCCAGTCGCAGGTTTCATCGGTGGCCGGCGCTCGGGAGAAATAGAATTTGCAGAGCGTTCCTTGGAGAGCTTGCCTCTTTTTCTTCCCTCGTATGTTCTCCAGGTGTTCCCACATCTGAATGTGGTGGATAGGTGTCTGTGGATGCAGTGTAGCCGCTTTACCGAGCAAGATGAAGCAGGAGCTCAGCTAATGCGCGACCATACAACAAGGCAGCCAGGCCACGCCCCCCGGGAGAAGCCATTTTCATGTGCAGAATGTGGGAAATGTTATACTGTGAAATCAAATCTTGTTAAACATCAAAGAACTCACACAGGGGAGAAGCCATTTTCATGTTCTAAACGTGGGAAATGTTTTACTCAGCAATTACATCTTGTTAAACATAAAAGAACTCACACATCTATATATTAACCAAGTACATAGGATAGTTGACACATACATACTTATATATATTTATATAATATATGCTTCATCTCCAAACTTGTTATCAATTTTTAAGAAGTTCTCTATATTATATTATTTATTATTCTTATATTCATCTCCGCACACTGGACTTATAATAAATGTAATATTGTCCCTGACTGTTACGCCGATCGCTCCGGGTCCCCGCTCCTCCCCGGAGCACTCACAGCGTTCTCCTGTTCACAGCGCCCGGGTCAGACCCGCTCGCGATGCGCATCCCGACCCGCTTACCAGTCTCGTTCCCCGTCTGTGCTGTCCCGGCTCACGCGGCCCCGCTCCCTAGGGTGCGCGCGCGCCGGGTCTTTGCGATTTAAAGGACCGGTGCGCCACTGATTGGCGCATGGGTTTTAATCAGTATCTTCACCTGTGCACTTCCCTATTTATACCTCACTTCCCCTGCACTTCCTTGCCGGATCTTGTTGCCATTGTGCCAGTGAAAGCGTTTCCTTGTGTGTTCCTAGCCTGTGTTCCAGACCTCTTGCCGTTGCCCCTGACTACGATCCTTGCTGCCTGCCCTGACCTTCTGCTACGTCCGACTCTGCTCTTGTCTACTCCTTTTGTACCGCGCCTATCTCAGCAGTCAGAGAGGTTGAGCCGTTGCCGGTGGATACGACCTGGTTGCTACCGCCGCTGCAAGTCCATTCCGCTTTGCGGTGGGCTCTGATGAATACCAGTAGCAACTTAGAACCGGTCCACCGACACGGTCCACGCCAATCTCTCTCTGACACAGAGGATCCACCTCCAGCCTGCCGAATCCTGACACTGACATTGTATATAGGGAATGTAACGCGTCAGTGTTGTCCCCGCCCCCTTCTCATTATGATTATAGAGACTTTAATTCAAGGCATCAGACAGGATCCGCGCGTCTCCCTTGAAGATCGTCTCTTCTGAACATAAGACGCTGCAGATACTTTTATTTATCACAAACCCTAGACCAGCGTTTTCCGTCTATTTTCGGTCTCAGATCATAAAATCCATTTTTCTATATGAGAAGTCGTCAATATCTCAGCGTCCCCCGGGTTCAGTAAACATCGGTGTAATTCTTTTCCTTTTCTTTGTCCTCCCCGGGGTATAAAATCCCTAGAGATCTGATCATATCTGGTACAAGATCTCTTTACTTCACACTTTGCGCCATTATTACACGGATTGAAGACCCAGTTACACGCTCGTAAATTCCCATATATGTCGAAGGAAAAAGGTTCTTAAATCTTAATATTTACCAATAATATTTTATATTTTTACAGTCCGTCCCTATCATAGTACGGAATTGTTATTTTTCTTCTATCCAATGGTTATTTTGTAATTTTGTTACAATGTCCGACAGTAGAGGCAGGGGTGGCCTTGCTTGACATTCACCTTTATTACCTACCTGGTCAGCTTAGATACCTTAGATACTGGGTGCTCCCTGACCCTATGCTGAATGCGGAGCGATCACTTACACGATAAGTCAACCTTCCCTCCGTTAGTCCTTTGTTGGAGGGGCCCCCAGTGGGGGACTTACACGCCCTCCATAAATTAGCTATCCAGGTGTGGAAGGCAGCCGAGCAGACCTACCCATTCACAGATGTTCCTTCTGATTTACCGCTTTGGCATAATCCTCAATTTTCACATCTGCTGGGTTCTCTGGACTCCCAGTTCTGGACTGAGTGTGGGGTGACCATGTTGGAGCGTCTATATACAGATAAAGTTTTGTCCTTTCTACAAATCCAGACTGATTATGGGGTCCTGCGGGAGGCCTTTTATAAATTGTGACATGCCAGGGAGGCGCAGTTCTCCAGTCTCTTCATATCCACTGATAGGGGGGTTACGGTTCTTGTTCTGCCCCTAAGGTGGCCATCTGGCACCCTATATGGCACTGCTATTATGTGGTGTCCTTTTGGAGGGAGGTCTTACAGCTCTTAGATTCTTTAGTGGCCCCCTCTCCCCCGGCTAACCCCCTGATTTATTTGGTATCCTGGATGAGGAGGTGTGGCCCCATTATGTACTTTTCTTGGAGAAGCCCTGTTCCTGGAGAGGAAAGGGATAGGATTACGGTGGATGGATCCTAGCCCCCCCACCCCCACCTGTACTAAATGGAAGAAGCTGGTAAATTCTATTATCCCGTTCTCTAAGATGGTGTATAAAAATAGGAAATGCTATATTTGAGGGTGTGTGGGGCGCCTGGTGTTCCTCCCCCCTGACTCCCCAGAGTCAGTGCGTGGTTTATCTGATCCACATATGGTGAATGTTGGTTCCTAGATATGTTCCTGTCTTATGTGATTGTGCTGACATGAGGCGGTTCGTTCGGCGGCAGCATTCCCATTCCCTTTTTATTACTTGTCTTTTCTTTTAGCTTCATTTCTAAATAGTGCTTAAAGTGTAGCTCCCACCAAGTACTAAATAATCTAATATGTCCCTACCTAGTAGTAATCTGGCCCCAACCCCCGACCTGGCTTAAAAAAAAATGTAATCGCTTTAGTAGAGCAGATTTAGTGCTTGTATATCTGCTCTATAAATCAGGGCAGGAAGCAGCACTTCCCAAAAGGCGCGACGTCACTGACGCCTTGCTGGGTGCTTACTTCCGCCCTCAGATTGTCTATGCAGCGCTCCTGTCGGGAGCGCGCATAGATGATCTGCCAATAGCACGGCAGGCAGCTCCGGGGCTCCTCCTCCCTGTTTACCTGTGCATGTGCTATCCAGGGAGGAGGAGTAGAGGAGCATCGCCGGCCTGCAGTGCACGATATTACAGCCGAGACCCGGGACCGATTACAATAATGGTAGATATTATAAATAATTACCAATACAATGAAAAACTTTAGAAACCCCCCCAATGATCTAAATTATGCCCCGAAATAGTTTAGAATCAGCTGTAGGCACATTTATTATAGAAATACTGATGAATAATCATCAGGGTGCCTCCAGCTGTTTCTAAACTACAACTACCAGCATGCACAGACAGCTGTTAGCTGTCAGGGCATGCTTGTAGTAGTAGTTTTGCAACAGCTGGAGGCACCCTGATGATTATTCATCAGTATTTCTAAAATAAATGTGCCTACAGCTGTTGAAAAACTACAACTCCCAGTATGCCCATACAGCTGTCAGGTCATGCTTGCTGTCGTAGTTTTTCAGCAGCTGGAGGCACACTGTTTGAGAAACACTCATGTGTAATCAGGGTGCCTACAGCTGCTGCAAAACTACAACTCCCAGCATGCCCTGAAAGCTGATGACTGTATGGTCATGCTGGGAGTTGTAGTTTTGCGTTAGATGGAGGCACCCACCCTAATAATTACACGAGTGTTTCTCAAACAGTGTGCCTCCAACTGCTGAAAAACTACAACAGCAAGCATGCCCTGACAGCTGTATGGGCATACTGGGAGTTGTAGTTCTTCAACAGCAGGATATTGTCATGTATAAAAAGAGGCATGGACTCGAGGGACAGGGACATAATACTCCCCCTTTATAAAGCATTGGTATGGCCTCACCTGGAATATGCTGTTCAGTTTTGGGCACCTGTCCATAAAAGGGACACTGTGGAGCTGGAAAGGGTGTAGAGACGCGCGACTAAACTAATATGGGGCCTGGAACATCTTAGCTATGAGGAGCGATTAAAGGAGTTACAATTGTTTAGTCTTGAGAAGAGACGTTTAAGGGGGGATATGATAAACGTATATAAGTATATTAATGGCCCATACAAAAAATATGGAGAAAAACTGTTCCAGGTTAAACCCCCCCAAAGGACGAGGGGGCACTCCCTCCGTCTGGAGAAGAAAAGGTTTAGTCTAAAGGGGCGGCACGCCTTCTTTACCGTGAGGACTGTGAATTTATGGAACGGTCTACCTCAGGAACTGGTCACAGCAGGAACAATTAACAGCTTTAAAACAGGGTTAGATACATTCCTGGAACAAAATAACATTAATGCTTATGCAGAATTATAAAACTACATCCCTTTCCCTTATCCCCTTACACCCTTCAATTCCCTGGTTGGACTTGATGGACGTCTGTCTTTTTTCAACCATACTAACTATCTAGCTGTACGCACACTGTTTGAGAAACACTCATGTATCATTTTCATGGTGCCTCCAGCTGCGGCAAAACTACAACTCCCAGCATGTCAGTACAGCCATCAGCTTTCACGGCGTTCTGGGAGTTTTGCACCATCTGGAGTCGCCCTCTTGATTGCACATGACACTTTCTCAAACAGTGCGCCTCCAGCTGCTGCAAAACTACAACTCCCATCATGCCCTGAAAGCTGCTGGCTGGACTGGCATGCTTGCAGTTGTAGTTTTGCAACAGCTGGAGGCACCCTGATGATTGCACATAAGTGTTTATCTGTGTGCCTACAGCCAGGGCCGGTGCAAGGATTTCTGCCTACACAAGTGAAGCTCCATTTTGGCGCAAACCTCCCCCCCCCAACTCGACAACATCCCCCCCATCCCCCAGAGCTCCCACATGCGACCAGTCACACACCTATACTTCCAGCCAAAACACATATGATGGAGTAGATGTGACCTGCAGTCCTATGTAACACCACAGATAACACAGTGATATCTCTGAGTACAGATAATGTAGTAGATGTGACCTGCAGTCCTATGTAACACCACAGATAACAGTGATAACTCTGAGTACAGATAATGTATAGATGTGACCTGCAGTCCTATGTAACACCACAGATAACAGTGATATCTCTGAGTACAGATAATGTATAGATGTGACCTGCAGTCCTATGTAACACCACAGATAACACAGTGATATCTCTGAGTACAGATAATGTATAGATGTGACCTGCAGTCCTATGTAAAACCACAGATAACAGTGATATCTCTGAGTACAGATAATGTATAGATGTGACCTGCAGTCCTATGTAACACCACAGATAACACAGTGATATCTCTGAGTACAGATAATGTATAGATGTGACCTGCAGTCCTATGTAACACCACAGATAACACAGTGATAACTCTCTGAGTACATATAATGTATAGATGTGACCTGCAGTCCTATGTAACACCACAGATAACACAGTGATAACTCTCTGAGTACAGATAATGTATAGATGTGACCTGCAGTCCTATGTAACACCACAGATAACACGGTGATAACTCTGAGTACAGATAATGTAGTAGATGTGACCTGCAGTCCTATGTAACACCACAGATAACACAGTGATAACTCTCTGAGTACAGATAATGTATAGATGTGACCTGCAGTCCTATGTAACACCACAGATAACAGTGATATCTCTGAGTACAGATAATGTATAGATGTGACCTGCAGTCCTATGTAACACCACAGATAACACTGATAACTCTCTGAGTACAGATAATGTATAGATGTGACCTGCAGTCCTATGTAACATCACAGATAACACAGTGATAACTCTCTGAGTACAGATAATGTATAGATGTGACCTGCAGTCCTATGTAACACCACAGATAACACAGTGATAACTCTCTGAGTACAGATAATGTATAGATGTGACCTGCAGTCCTATGTAACACCACAGATAACACGGTGATAACTCTGAGTACAGATAATGTAGTAGATGTGACCTGCAGTCCTATGTAACACCACAGATAACACAGTGATAACTCTCTGAGTACAGATAATGTATAGATGTGACCTGCAGTCCTATGTAACACCACAGATAACAGTGATATCTCTGAGTACAGATAATGTATAGATGTGACCTGCAGTCCTATGTAACACCACAGATAACACTGATAACTCTCTGAGTACAGATAATGTATAGATGTGACCTGCAGTCCTATGTAACATCACAGATAACACAGTGATAACTCTCTGAGTACAGATAATGTATAGATGTGACCTGCAGTCCTATGTAACACCACAGATAACACAGTGATAACTCTCTGAGTACAGATAATGTATAGATGTGACCTGCAGTCCTATGTAACACCACAGATAACAGTGATAACTCTCTGAGTACAGATAATGTATAGATGTGACCTGCAGTCCTATGTAAAACCACAGATAACAGTGATATCTCTGAGTACAGATAATGTATAGATGTGACCTGCAGTCCTATGTAACACCACAGATAACAGTGATAACTCTCTGAGTACAGATAATGTATAGATGTGACCTGCAGTCCTATGTAACACCACAGATAACACAGTGATAACTCTCTGAGTACAGATAATGTATAGATGTGACCTGCAGTCCTATGTAACACCACAGATAACAGTGATAACTCTCTGAGTACAGATAATGTATAGATGTGACCTGCAGTCCTATGTAACACCACAGATAACACAGTGATATCTCTGAGTACAGATAATGTATAGATGTGACCTGCAGTCCTATGTAACACCACAGATAACAGTGATATCTCTCTGAGTACAGATAATGTATAGATGTGACCTGCAGTCCTATGTAACACCACAGATAACAGTGATAACTCTCTGAGTACAGATAATGTATAGATGTGACCTGCAGTCCTATGTAACACCACAGATGACACAGTGATAACTCTCTGAGTACAGATAATGTAGTCTATGGGACCTGCAGTCCTATGTAACACCACAGATAACACAGTGATAACTCTCTGAGTACAGATAATGTATAGATGTGACCTGCAGTCCTATGTAACACCACAGATAACAGTGATAACTCTCTGAGTACAGATAATGTATAGATGTGACCTGCAGTCCTATGTAACACCACAGATAACACAGTGATAACTCTCTGAGTACAGATAATGTATAGATGTGACCTGCAGTCCTATGTAACACCACAGATAACACAGTGATATCTCTGAGTACAGATAATGTATAGATGTGAGCTGCAGTCCTATGTAACACCACAGATAACACAGTGATAACTCTCTGAGTACAGATAATGTATAGATGTGACCTGCAGTCCTATGTAACACCACAGATAACACAGTGATAACTCTCTGAGTACAGATAATGTATAGATGTGACCTGCAGTCCTATGTAACACCACAGATAACACAGTGATAACTCTCTGAGTACAGATAATGTATAGATGTGACCTGCAGTCCTATGTAACACCACAGATAACAGTGATATCTCTGAGTACAGATAATGTATAGATGTGACCTGCAGTCCTATGTAACACCACAGATAACAGTGATATCTCTGAGTACAGATAATGTATAGATGTGACCTGCAGTCCTATGTAACACCACAGATAACACAGTGATAACTCTCTGAGTACAGATAATGTATAGATGTGACCTGCAGTCCTATGTAACACCACAGATAACAGTGATAACTCTCTGAGTACAGATAATGTAGTAGATGTGACCTGCAGTCCTATGTAACACCACAGATAACACAGTGATAACTCTCTGAGTACAGATAATGTAGTAGATGTAACCTGCAGTCCTATGTAACACCACAGATAACACAGTGATATCTCTCTGAGTACAGATAATGTAGTAGATGTGACCTGCAGTCCTATGTAACACCACAGATAACAGTGATAACTCTGAGTACAGATAATGTAGTAGATGGGACCTGCAGTCCTATGTAACACCACAGATAACAGTGATAACTCTCTGAGTACAGATAATGTATAGATGTGTCCTGCAGTCCTATGTAACACCACAGATAACACAGTGATAACTCTCTGAGTACAGATAATGTATAGATGTGACCTGCAGTCCTATGTAACACCACAGATAACACAGTGATAACTCTCTGAGTACAGATAATGTATAGATGTGACCTGCAGTCCTATGTAACACCACAGATAACACAGTGATAACTCTCTGAGTACAGATAATGTATAGATGTGACCTGCAGTCCTATGTAACACCACAGATAACACAGTGATAACTAGGAGTACAGATAATGTAGTCTATGTGACCTGCAGTCCTATGTAACACCACAGATAACACAGTGATAACTCTCTGAGTACAGATAATGTATAGATGTGACCTGCAGTCCTATGTAACACCACAGATAACACAGTGATAACTCTCTGAGTACAGATAATGTAGTAGATGTGACCTGCAGTCCTATGTAACACCACAGATAACACAGTGATAACTCTCTGAGTACAGATAATGTATAGATGTGACCTGCAGTCCTATGTAACACCACAGATAACACAGTGATAACTCTGTGAGTACAGATCATGTAGTAGATGTGACCTGCAGTCCTATGTAACACCACAGATAACACAGTGATAACTCTCTGAGTACAGATAATGTATAGATGTGACCTGCAGTCCTATGTAACATCACAGATAACACAGTGATGACTCTCTGAGTACAGATAATGTATAGATGTGACCTGCAGTCCTATGTAACACCACAGATAACACAGTGATCACTCTCTGAGTACAGATAATGTATAGATGTGACCTGCAGTCCTATGTAACACCACAGATAACACAGTGATATCTCTCTGAGTACAGATAATGTATAGATGTGACCTGCAGTCCTATGTAACACCACAGATAACACAGGGATAACTCTCTGAGTACAGATAATGTATAGATGTGACCTGCAGTCCTATGTAACACCACAGATAACAGTGATAACTCTCTGAGTACAGATAATGTATAGATGTGACCTGCAGTCCTATGTAACACCACAGATAACACAGTGATAACTCTCTGAGTACAGATAATATATAGATGTGACCTGCAGTCCTATGTAACACCACAGATAACAGTGATAACTCTCTGAGTACAGATAATGTATAGATGTGACCTGCAGTCCTATGTAACACCACAGATAACACAGTGATATCTCTCTGAGTACAGATAATGTATAGATGTGACCTGCAGTCCTATGTAACACCACAGATAACACAGTGATAACTCTCTGAGTACAGATAATGTATAGATGTGACCTGCAGTCCTATGTAACACCACAGATAACAGTGATAACTCTCTGAGTACAGTTAATGTATAGATGTGACCTGCAGTCCTATGTAACACCACAGATAACAGTGATAACTCTCTGAGTACAGATAATGTATAGATGTGACCTGCAGTCCTATGTAACACCACATATAACAGTGATAACTCTCTGAGTACAGATAATGTATAGATGTGACCTGCAGTCCTATGTAACACCACAGATAACAGTGATAACTCTCTGAGTACAGATAATGTATAGATGTGACCTGCAGTCCTATGTAACACCACAGATAACAGTGATAACTCTCTGAGTACAGATAATGTATAGATGTGACCTGCAGTCCTATGTAACACCACAGATAACAGGGATAACTCTCTGAGCACAGATAATGTATAGATGTGACCTGCAGTCCTATGTAACACCACAGATAACAGTGATATCTCTGAGTACAGATAATGTATAGATGTGACCTGCAGTCCTATGTAACACCACAGATAACACAGTGATAACTCTGAGTACAGATAATGTATAGATGTGACCTGCAGTCCTATGTAACACCACAGATAACACAGTGATAACTCTCTGAGTACAGATAATGTATAGATGTGACCTGCAGTCCTATGTAACACCACAGATAACACAGTGATAACTCTGAGTACAGATAATGTATAGATGTGACCTGCAGTCCTATGTAACACCACAGATAACACAGTGATATCTCTGAGTACAGATAATGTATAGATGTGACCTGCAGTCCTATGTAACACTACAGATAACACAGTGATATCTCTGAGTACAGATAATGTATAGATGTGACCTGCAGTCCTATGTAACACCACAGATAACAGTGATATCTCTGAGTACAGATAATGTATAGATGTGACCTGCAGTCCTATGTAACACCACAGATAACACGGTGATATCTCTGAGTACAGATAATGTAGTAGATGTGACCTGCAGTCCTATGTAACACCACAGATAACACAGTGATAACTCTCTGAGTACAGATAATGTAGTAGATGTGGCCTGCAGTCCTATGTAACACCACAGATAACACAGTGATAACTCTCTGAGTACAGATAATGTATAGATGTGACCTGCAGTCCTATGTAACACCACAGATAACAGGGATAACTCTCTGAGCACAGATAATGTATAGATGTGACCTGCAGTCCTATGTAACACCACAGATAACAGGGATAACTCTCTGAGCACAGATAATGTATAGATGTGACCTGCAGTCCTATGTAACACCACAGATAACAGTGATATCTCTGAGTACAGATAATGTATAGATGTGACCTGCAGTCCTATGTAACACCACAGATAACACAGTGATAACTCTGAGTACAGATAATGTATAGATGTGACCTGCAGTCCTATGTAACACCACAGATAACACAGTGATAACTCTCTGAGTACAGATAATGTATAGATGTGACCTGCAGTCCTATGTAACACCACAGATAACACAGTGATAACTCTCTGAGTACAGATAATGTATAGATGTGACCTGCAGTCCTATGTAACACCACAGATAACACAGTGATATCTCTGAGTACAGATAATGTATAGATGTGACCTGCAGTCCTATGTAACACTACAGATAACACAGTGATATCTCTGAGTACAGATAATGTATAGATGTGACCTGCAGTCCTATGTAACACCACAGATAACAGTGATATCTCTGAGTACAGATAATGTAGTAGATGTGACCTGCAGTCCTATGTAACACCACAGATAACAGTGATATCTCTCTGAGTACAGATAATGTAGTAGATGTGACCTGCAGTCCTATGTAACACCACAGATAACAGTGATATCTCTGAGTACAGATAATGTATAGATGTGCTCCCATCCCCCACACATAAATATACAGGATACATTATTTAGCATCAGATCACATTGATTTACTAGTTTGGATATTGACCTATTGCTAATTTTTCAATGCGGCGCAATATCAAAGCGGGAAAGTCTCATTGACGTAACGTCCATATCAATGTAGCCGACAAACACTACAATATATAAAGAGTAAAACACTATATAATAGAACATATATATATATATATACAGTCCATGGCAATGACCAAACTTCACCCTCCGTTTATGAAGCGGCAATGTCTCACGTACGCCGCATCCATCTGCATTTCTCACAGCATTGTTTAGGGATGGCCGTTCTTGGGTAGGAAAGTGGAGTAGGTGAACGTCTTTTTACTCCATTCATTCATGTGGTGGGAACTGTGTACCTGCACTTAATTTATGACCTGGTGCAGGGCGTGTGATAAATCTGTCGCTGATCACATTACATCAGTTCTCCACTTTGGTGTTTTTTCGTGACTTTTTTGGCGACAATTATGCGACTTACTGTCCACAGTTAGTTGTAAGTGCTCTTTTATTTGGTGGGGGTTAGCGCCCATTTTGTTGGGTTGTGTATGTGACTTTATAAAAAGTATCATTTTCAAAAATCCATGACCACTACAAAAAAATCTACCAAAAACCCGTCTACCACAGCAACAAACAAAAACACAGGAACATCAAAGTACGTAAAATTGTTGAGACAAATTTATCCAAGAAAAGCAGAGAAAAATGCTTCATAAATAACACAATGGGGGAGATTTATCAACACGTGCAGAGGAAGAGTTGCCCAGTTGCCCATAGCAACCAATCAGATCGCTGCTTTCATTTTGCAGAGGCCTTGGTAAGAATGAAAGAAGCGATCTGATTGGTTGCTATGGGCAACTGGGCAACTTTTCCTCTGCACAGGCTCTGATAAATCTCCCCCATATGTTTGATAATAATATCACATGCTGAGAAAGCGAACTCTATAGTAGATCTACACCTTCCATATCATGTTGGGGATGAATATCATGGAGAAATAAATACGTTTTATTATAGTACGGTACATGATTCTGTCCTATAACCTTATAACATCAAGTAACATCACACTAAATAATTCTATAAAAATATACTAATAATTGATATATAACAAATTTACTATATTTTATTTATTATTTCTAACTAATTATTCTAAAAAAAAGGCTTCTGGTAAACAAGAATTGCAAAGAGGAGAATTCTACCATGTCAGCGATTCTTCAGATGAGGTAATACTCTATAATTAGATAAAAAAAATTACAAAAAATCAAAAAAATATTGCTTGAATTGTAACGTAATAACATATATATATATATATATATATATATACAGTGGTCCCTCAACATACGATGGTAATTCGTTCCAAACGAGCCATCGTTTGTCGAATCCATCGTATGTTGAGGGATTCGTGCAATGTAAAGTATAGGAAGCTGTACTCACCTGTCCCCGCCGCTCAGATGGTTTCCCCGCCGCTCCCGATGGTGACCCTGGGCCTCCGCTGGGCTCTCCTGGTCTTCTCCGGTCCTCCGCTGTCTTCTCCGGTCCTCCGCTGTCTTCTCCGGTCCTCTTCTGTCTTCTCCGGTCCTCTGCTGTCTTCTCCGGTCCTCCGCTGTCTTCTCCGGTCCTCTGCTGTCTTCTCCGGTCCTCTTCTGTCTTCTCCGGTCCTCTGCTGTCTTCTGCAAGGCATAACTGGGCCTGTGTAGCGACGTCATTCCGCCGCTGCGTACGCCATTCCTATTGGATGACGTGCGCAGCAGCGTATTGACGTCATCGGAGAGGGCCGAGAAGACACCTGAAGACCAGCGCTGGACCCGGAGGGCACCCCGGAGCATCGTGGAGGGGTAAGTAATACTTACCGCACCACACGGGGAACATTAAGCTGCTATCCGGCAGCAGCTTAAGCATTTTGCGCTTCCGGATAGCACTTAATGCGATGGCCCCAACATAAAAAAGCATCATATGTCGATTTGATCATATGTCGGGGCCATCGTAGGTCGGGGGGTCACTGTATATATATATATATATATTTTTAGGACTACAATCCTCATTCTGGTACTGACACTGAGGATAGTGAGGAAGAAACAACTATTTCCTCAACTACTCCCACAAGAGAAGAAACCCCGGTAAGTTATATAATTATACATTAACATCTAATATTCACTATCATTTTTTTTAATGTATTTATATATATAAAGTTTATAATACTTTATAGAATAACTATAAAATGTATAATAAAAAAAGTGGAAATCCGGGCATGCTGGGAGTTGTATTTTCACAACAGCTGGAGGCACGCTGGTTTTTAGTATACAGTAATTTGTTTTTACCTGCTCTGGCCGGCCCCCGCCTGCAGACGCACAGAGGAGACGGCCTGGACAGATAATCATCGATTTTCCTATCCCGGACATCCCTGTGTCCCGAAAAATCTTTTCCGGACATAAGGATGTCCGCCGGTCACTCACCGTTCCATGGCCATCACGCATCTTCCTGCAATCCTCCGCCTCTATGGTTGTACACACGGGACATCAGTGATGTCGGCGGAGGAGCGCAGGAGGAGCGCAGGAGGACGCACGCCGTCCGGGGCCTGGTGAGTGACCGGCCGCGCTATCTTCAGTGTTCCGGTCAACGCTCCTACAGGCCCGGTACCTACTGTTACGGTCCATAGGCCTTAGCAGTAGATTGTGACTCCGGGCCAGATCGGATCGGATCACTGTGGGGGCAGCACACAGACATACAACCGTATACTGTATATGGCTGGAGGCTGTATGTCTGTTGGGGTAGCTGTCTACTAATGTCGGGTAACTGCTCACCTAATGTGGGGGAGCTGTCTACTAATGTGGAGGACCTTCTGACCTAACGTGGGGGAACTACAATCTAATTTTGTTGAACTACAACCTAATGTGGGGAAACTACAACCTAATGTGGTGGAACATACTACTTACCAATATGGGGGGAACTATACTGCCTACCTAATGTAGGGGGACTACAATGTACTGTACATCGCCGTAGGAGGGGTAGTCTTATACGGCCAGTATATCCAAAAACTCTAATTGATCTGTAATAGTTGGGGGTCGTCTTATACGCCCCGTCGTCTTATATGCCGTCATATACGGTAGTTTTATATATTTCTAACCCTGACAAGCAAGCGTCATATTCTGCTAAACTACATTCTAACGCCACTCTCTGTCTCCCTGATGAATCTACAGTCCATGTAATGTCATAATTATTCCAGGGAGTTAAAGGAGTACTCCGATGGTAACCTATTAGGGGGGAAATGAAGCATGAATCAAAGTTATATAACATTGTAATGTACTCACGTTGTCCATGTCGGCTTCTTCCTGGTCTTCTCCTCGCTTTTCCATCTGGCCGGAAGCTGGGTCTTTTGATGACGCTCGACTGCGTCTTCCTCACGATTCGGCGCCATCTTTGCCCGGTGACTCATCGCTCCCATGGGTCACTGCGGGCTGTGCCGGCCTCCCAGCCAGGAGTCGGCTACTCCCCCAAAGTTAATTTATTCTGTGCATGCACAGTACTACGCAAATAGCGTAGGGCTAACGCTAGGCTCCTATCGCTGCCTATGTTAGCCCTACGTTACTTGTGTAGTGTTGCGCCTGCGCAGTACTACATTAGCCGCGTGCGAGGCTCGTACCCTGAGAGCTGACAGGGACGGGGAACAGAGCCGCGCTCGGCATTCTTGTGACACCGATAGTGGGCACAGGGACCCCGCTAGCGGTGATGGTAACGGTCGCGGGAGGCATTCTTGTGACACCACTAGTGGGCACAGGGACCACGCTAGTGGGGATGGTAGCGATCGCAGGAGGCATTCTTGTGACACCACTAGTGGGCACAGGGACCCCGCTAGCGGTGATGGTAACGGTCGCGGGAGGCATTCTTGTGACACCACTAGTGGGCACAGGGACCCCGCTAGCGGTGATGGTAACGGTCGCGGGAGGCATTCTTGTGACACCGCTAGTGGGCACAGGGACCCCGCTAGCGGTGATGGTAACGGTCGCGGGAGGCATTCTTGTGACACCGCTAGTGGGCACAGGGACCCCGCTAGCGGTGATGGTAGCGATCGCGGGAGGCATTCTTGTGACACCGCTAGTGGGCACATGGACCCCGCTAGCGGTGATGGTAACGGTCGCGGGAGGCATTCTTGTGACACCACTAGTGGGCACAGGGACCCCGCTAGCGGTGATGGTAACGGTCGCGGGAGGCATTCTTGTGACACCACTAGTGGGCACAGGGCCTTCGGCTGTCCGGGCATGCTGGGAGTTGTAGTTTTGCAACAGCTGGAGGCACCCTGGTTGGGAAACACTGCGCTAGTGGGCACATGGATCCCGCTAGTGGTGATGGTAGCGATGGGAGGCATTCTTGTGACATGGGAGGCATTCTTGTGGCCGCAGCCTATCAGTACATGTGGTGAGGGTGGAGAGGGCTGATGAGCTGGGAGCGGGAGGATGGGAGGAGATAAACACAAGGGAAGGAGCTGTGGGCGTCACTTTATTATAATTTATTATCATTTCCTGGGGGGGGGGAGAGGAGGGGGAGAGAGCAGCAGCTAACAGGAAGCTGGTGCAGGGAGTCATGGGAAATGTAGTCTTTATGATATGGCTGCTTACTGCTACAGGTGGCAATTACAAGAGAATGGCTGGGCCAAATTTGACAAATGAGGCATCGTTGGAAAGGTCTTTGAAAGAGCTATCGGATTAGGTAAACTTTTTTTTAAGTACCAGCGCTCCGGAGGACTCCTTTAACAATATTTAGCACATGTACATGTTTTTTTTTAAATTAGGAAGTACAAGCTCTCATGGAACGTTTACACCTGAAAGCAACATGGAGAGCTAGAAGAGGATTGTTTTCAAAAGGATCCTGAATGGCCGAGCCTGCAGGAGATACCTCAGGACAGCAATAGCAATCATCCCAGAATAGGTAACGCAAATTGGTGCAAGTGTTCTAATTGTAAAGTCATGAAGACCCGGGATGAAAGCTTCTGCTGCCAAGAAGAAGATGCACTAAATCAACAATTTGATAAAGGTCTGAAGTGCATCTTAGAACACGAAGAATTAGTTCATCTTAGACTCAATGAAAAAATACTAGAAATTATGGCAGAATTCGCTGGAAGAATTACAAGGAAAGAAATGTTAGCAAATCGCAACTGGTAAAAGAAATATAATTTTTTTGGGGGCTATGTTTATTATTTCTAATTATCTATCTATGTATTATTGAAGCTTTGTTTTGATTAAAAAATGTAGTAAACTATGTATATAACTGTATTGTAACTAATCTTTATTTCTTGTAAGTTTTATAAAAAAAATTTTTAAGGGTCATAAGAAAAGCGGGATACCGTTCCTTCTCATGTTTTGCATGTTCTTGGACCACGGAGAAGAAAACCCAATACCGTCTTGTGTGGTAAAATACATCAGAAAAGAGTTTCCTGACCCGGACGGATTTTATACAGGTTTTCGATATGCGGGGGAATATGCAGCCTGTGACATGGCGTCCGACGTCTGATTCAAATTTTCATTGTTAGACACAATATTTATTTACTAATAATAAATGTTCTAAGTTATTTTGTTTACATTGTTATTTAATTGTTTTCAATGTTATTTATGTTACTATATTTATTATATAAATGAAAGTTATTTATGGTTATTTATCTTCACTGATGTATTGTTTCAAATTATTTGAATTATTTTAGTGCAGGAAATACTGGATTCATTCAGTGGGTGTTCCTACATACATCGTACCAGCATCTTGTATATTTAGGTGGTACGAAGTATGTAGTACCACCCACTGAATGAATCCAGTGATCCCTCAACTTACAATGTACTCAACATACAATAGTTTCATCCAACAATGTTTTCTGGACCATTGTAACTTGAAACCATACTCAAAATAAAATACTAAGGACCAGTTTATCAAAACGAGCATGCCTCCATCTGTTGCAAAACTACAACAACCAGCATGTCTGTACAGCCTTTGGCTATCCGGGACTGCTGGGAGTTGTAGTTTTTAAACAGCTTGAGGCACACTGGTTGTGAAAAAATTCTATGGACAGTCCAGATCTGTAACACTTGTCAATGGCTTGAAGAACCGACCAAATATAATGGGCATTTCACAGTTAAAGGGGTTGTCCGCTGTCCTGCCTTTCGGAGCTCCGCTCACAGTGTCTGGAAGTTCAATACTACAAATGCTGTGTGCGGGCTTCCGTGTTCGCGGCCGCCGGGCGTGACGTCACGCCCGCCCCTTCGTGAAGTCTAGCCCGCCCCCTCTACCAAAGTCTATGGGAAGGGGGCATGACAGCGGTCGCGCCCCCTTCCCATAGACTTTCATCGAGGGGGCGGGCGAGACGTCACGAGGGGGCCGCAAACACGGAAGCCCGCACACAGCGTTCAGAGTAATGAACTTCCGGACGCTGTGAGCGGAGCTCCGAAACGCAGGACAGCGAACAACCCCTTTAAAACACCTGTATTAGGCTGTGTTCACATATGTTCGGGGTCCGGAATATGTGAATTCAGCCAAAATCTTGCCATCAGTTGTATGGCATCTGGCATCCATTGTTTATGGGCAACGGACAGAGGAACCCAGCAAGCTGCGTTCCCCTATCAGGTCCCCTCCAGCGTGTCCAACCATCCGGCGTAAAATTATAGACGCTAGATGATTGTGAACTGTCCCATTCAAATGAATGGGATGAGTTCTAGCAGCAGTTTCCTTCCCGTGCACGACGGAGGTAAACCGTGCCGGACGGCTGAACTATGTGAATGAGCCCTAACTGAGGCGTATGCAGTGACTGTTGTCTGGTAGCACCCCCTACAGTACAGAGTGGTATTACATGTTCTGTACTCTACTTGTATTACTGAAGTGCATGCACTGACTGGTTTCTGGTAGCGCCCCCTACAGTACAGGGAGGTATTACATGTTCTGTACTCTTTACCTGTATTACTGAAGTGTATGCACTGACTGTTGTCTGGTAGCGCCCCCTACAGTACAGGGAGGTATTACATGTTGTGTACTCTTTACCTGTATTACTGAAGTGTATGCACTGACTGTTGTCTGGTAGCGCCCCCTACAGTACAGGAGGTATTACATGTTGTGTACTCTTTACCTATATTACTGAAGTGTATGCACTGACTGTTGTCTGGTAGCGCCCTTACAGTACAGGGAGGTATAACATGTTGTGTACTCTTTACCTGTATTACTGAAGTGTATGCACTGACTGTTGTCTGGTATCACCCCCTACACTACAGGAGGTATAACATGTTGTGTACTCTTTACCTGTATTACTGAAGTGTATGCACTGACTGTTGTCTGGTAGCACCCCCTACAGTACAGGAGGTATTACATGTTCTGTACTCTACTTGCATTACTGAATTGTATGCACTGACTGTTGTCTGGTAGCGCCCCCTACAGTACAGGAGGTATTACATGTTCTGTACTCTACTTGTATTACTGAAGTGTATGCACTGACTGGTGTCTGGTAGCGCCCCCTACAGTACAGGGAGGTATTACATGTTCTGTACTCTTTACCTGTACCAGGGAATTGAATGTGTAAATATATATTATAAACCAGTGTTTCCAAGTGTGCCTCTAGCTGTTGCAAAACTAAAATCCCAAGCATGCCCAATAGTAGTGTTTCAACAGCTGTAGGCACCCTGTTTGTGGAAGGCTAGTATACACACATTAGTGTTTCCAAGGGTGAATCCACCTTTTGAAAAACTACAATAATTAATCTACTAGTAAAAAAAAAGAAGAAAGTCACACTTTTGAGTTTTAACCCCTTAAGGACACATGACGTACTGGAACGTCATGTGTCCACTCCCGATCTATAATGCGGGGCCACGTCATAACGGGTCGGGCCCGGCCTCTAACAACCACCGGGACCCGTGGCTAATAGCGCGCGGCATTGATCGCTGTGCCGCGCGCTATTAACCCTTTAGACGCGGCGTTCAAAGTTGAACGCCGCGTCTAAAGTGAAACCGAAAGCATGCCGGCTAGCTCAGTGGGCTGTTCGGGATAGCCATGGCGAAATCGCGGCATCCCGAACAGCTTACAGGACAGCGGGAGGGCCCCTACCTGCCTCCTCACTGTCCGATCGCCGAATGACTGCTCAGTGCCTGAGATCCAGGCCTGAGCAGTCATGCGGCAGAATCATTGATCACTGGTTTCTTATGAGAAACCAGTGATCAATGATAAAGATCAGTGTGTGCAGTGTTATAGGTCCCTATGGGATAGCAATGATCAGTATAAGAGATCAGTGTGTGCAGTGTTATAGGTCCCTATGGGATAACAATGATCAGTATAAAAGATCAGTGTGTGCAGTGTTATAGGTCCCTATGGGATAACAATGATCAGTATAAGAGATCAGTGTGTGCAGTGTTATAGCCTCCTATGGGATAACAATGATCAGTATAAAAGATCAGTGTGTGCAGTGTTATAGGTCCCTATGGGATAACAATGATCAGTATAAGAGATCAGTGTGTGCAGTGTTATAGGTCCCTATGGGATAACAATGATCAGTATAAAAGATCAGTGTGTGCAGTGTTATAGGTCCCTATGGGATAACAATGATCTGTGTAAAAGATCAGTGTGTGCAGTGTTATAGGTCCCTATGGGAGCTATAACACTGCAAAAAAAAAAGTGAAAAAAAAAAGTGAACAAACATCATTTAACCCCTTCCCTATTAAAAGTTTGAATTACCCCCTTTTCCCATAAAAAAAAAACACAGTGTAAATAAAAATAAACATATATGGTATTGCCGCATGCGGAAATGTCCGAATGATAAAAATATATAATTAATTAAACCGTTCGGTCAATGGCGTACGCGCAAAAAAATTCCAAAGTCCAAAATAGTGCAATTTTGGTCACTTTTTATATCATGAATTTATATCGATCAATAAGTCCTATCAATGCAAAAATGGTACCGTTAAAAACTTCAGATCACGGCGCAAAAAATGAGCCCTCATACCGCCCCATACACGGAAAAATAAAAAAGTTATAGGGGTCAGAAGATGACAATTTTAAACGTATAAATTTTCCTGCATGAAGTTATGATTTTTTCCAGAAGTACGACAAAATCAAATCTATATAAGTAGGGGATCATTTTAACCGTATGGACCTACAGAATAAAGAGAAGGTGTAATTTTTACCAAAAAATTTACTACGTAGAAACGGAAGCCCCCAAAAGTTACAAAATGGCGTTTTTTTTCAATTTTGTCTCACAATGATTTTTTTTTCCGTTTCACCGTAGATTTTTGGGCACAATGACTGACGTCATTACAAAGTAGAATTGGTGGCGCAAAAAATAAGCCATAATATGGATTTTTAGGTGCAAAATTGAAAGAGTTATGATTTTTTAAAGGCAAGGAGCAAAAAACGAAAATGCAGAAACTGAAAACCCCCCGGTCCTTAAGGGGTTAAACATAAAAAAATTATTAATGTTTTTTATGACTAGAAATATAAATCTTCAACATTACAAAATATATTAAACAATATAATATCTGGAACAAAGATAATTATAAGTCAAAGATATTTTATATATAAAACAAAACTGTATCTAAAATCTAGAACGGTGCGTAGCAATCATTTCTTTCTTGTCTGGTTTAGCAACTGGTGCAATATTTGATAGTAAGGAGGATCTTTTATCAGTCTATTCTAATGGAAGGTTCCCAGAAGGTTCCCAGCTGCAGCATCAAAAACTTTTTTCATTATTGTGGAAATAAAATCCTGTTTTGTGGGCTCATAGATAGAACGGAGGAACCATTCCTTTCTAGCTTTTGGTAAGCGACGTTGTATCGCGGAGTGCCAACCGGTCCACTACTTTCACTTTGCTTCTTTACCACCGCTTGTGATCTGTTCACAGTAAAATTATGGTCCAGAGCTGCAAGCTGTGTCCTTGCTATCATTCCATTCGCACTGAAATGAAGCCTTTTTGGTGTGTACTTAGTCAGTGCGCTGTGGAATACTTCCAAGTCTCCAGTATGACAAAAATAGCTTATTTGGCGTAGGTCCTTTTGTAGCCTATTGTCTTTTATCATTTTTTTTTAGAGCCTCAAACTTGCACCTTCTTCGTCCAGCCATTTTTTGGGTCTCTACCTCTTCATCCAGAACAGCATGCTTACAACTGGTGTATTGTGAATTGTCATCCTCCCATGTATGGATGTCTCTCACATGATTCAGAACCGAATTCAACCGTGCCAATAGTTCGTCTGGATATTTCTTGCATGTATTTCCGCTCCACCAAATATGATTTTTAATTGGGGAAATCCACTCTGTTAAATCTTTACATTGTTTGCGTTTACTGGCTGCAAGTAATGTTTTCCCAATAGATTTCACCAGGTGCCACACATCAAATTCATGTTTTATATCCGAGTATTCCTCCCGTAGCATTTTGCGGATAGCAACATGACGATCCGTACAAATCATGAATATTTTGACATAATTTGATAATAAATAATCAAGAGCATTTCTACAAACAATTTTCTCTAGTCCAACAGAGGACACCCCGGAGCCAATTTGTTGAGTGTCAAATGATCAAATGTTATTTGTTTCTACATCCATCAATGTATAAATGCAATATTTCGCATTGTGCCCAAGAGAGTCACACTGGCCATCTCCTGCAACACACATTGATCATTTGGAAACTTTTTTTTAACTCTTCTTGTTGATGGTTTATCCACACATTATCCATAGAAGGAAATATATATTGGTTCTGTATGCGATAATATGTAGACTAATTGCCATATTGCCACTTGTGATTATTGCTGTAGCAATCTGGATGTTACCTAAAGGCTTTTTCTGCAGGCGCGGCTGGCTCTGCCATAGTCGCCTATAATGATTTTTTTTGCATTCCACATATACAGTTACATAAGAACCCATTTGTTTTTTTATAATTCTTTCTATACTTGCTGAACAATTTGCATAGGCAGGACAAGGAAGCATTTTAATTAGATTGTCCAAGCAGCTTTCATATACTAGAAATTTTCTTTCTTCAGATGGATGTTTTTGTACATTTAGATCAGTCTCTGTGTCACTGACCATCTCCTCTTCTTCATCATCATCGGATGAACACAGTGAGTACCCTTCATCACTGCTTGAAGGACTCTCTTCCCTGGACACATGAAAAGTAGAGTCTTCCTCATCTTCAACCGTTGTGATAGAAGAATAAATTGGTTCTTCTTCTTCTTCTTTCTTCTATTATAGTTGCAATGTAATTTTTTTTTTCTCACCATGGGTTGAGTAGATTGAATGGGCCGAATTGGTGATATTGTCAATTCTGTCAGTAAAGTTGTGTGTAAATTCGGAGGATCTGTTGCTTTATGCGTTTCAGGAGCATTACTAGAACAGGCCAAAGATCCTTTTCCTGTTGGTATCATTTTTTGTGGTGTAGATGTATAAATCTTGGGTCCATGGACTGCTACAGAAGTCACTGATCCAAAAACAAATTGTGGCCTACTTTTGGATTGTATTAACCTTTTTACTGTCCAATAGTCGGGAACACTGAATTTTTCTTGATGTTGTTTTAGGGGTTACTTGAATGCCTTCATTAAATGTTGCCCAGAAACGGTCAAAGTTTGTAGCTGAATCTGTGGTACTGAAACGAGTGGCTGCTTGTTCAGGTTGGGTTGGATTTTTATGTGGTACCACTTGATTGCAGGTTGGACACATTTCTCCAGGATTAAATTGACTAGATGATGCACCATCCCCATCTAATCTTTTCCTCTTGCTCGATGGTGCAGCATGCCTTGTAAAAATACTTGGTACAGCTGTTGGTAACAGCCTCCTCTTTCCGGTTTTAGGATTCCGAATGTAACATGATGTTGAAAAATGCAAGGAGCAGAGACGATATGCACTGGTTTTTGATTCGAATATAGTATCCACTAATTTGTCGATATTTCCAAAATCTTGCCCGGTGGCTAGCAGCCATAACTTTATGCGATCCTTTGCTTTTGTAAATGAATGGAGAGCAAATTCCTCTTCTCCTTCTCTGCACCGTGGAGTACATCCCGTAACAATACAGGCAGGCATTCTCTATGGGAAATAGGCAAATTAGAATTATATCTTTATAATGGTTTGCAAAAAACAACTTGTATCAGTCAACATTATAGACATTATCAATTGTATGTGAAACATTACATTAGATATCCTGTACTGATCCTGAGTTATATCCTGTATTATACTCCAGAGCTGTACTCACTATTCTGCTGGTGAGGTCACTGTGTACACATTACTTATCCTGTACTGATCCTGAGTTATATCCTGTATTATACCCCAGAGCTGTACTCACTATTCTGCTGGTGAGATCACTGTGTACATACATTACATTACTTATCCTGTACTGATCCTGAGTTATATCCAGTATTATACTCCAGAGCTGTACTCACTATTCTGCTGGTGAGGTCACTGTGTACATACATTACATTACTTATCCTGTACTGATCCTGATTATATCCTGTATTATACTCCAGAGCTGTACTCACTATTCTGCTGGTGAGATCACTGTGTACATACATTACATTACTTACCCTGTACTGATCCTGAGTTATATCCTGTATTATACTCCAGAGCTGTACTCACTATTCTGCTGGTGAGATCACTGTGTATATAGATTACATTACTTATCCTGTACTGATCCTGAGTTATATCCTGTATTATACTCCAGAGCTGTACTCACTATTCTGCTGGTGAGATCACTGTGTACATACATTACTTATCCTGTACTGATCCTTAGTTATATCCTGTATTATACTCCAGAGCTGTACTCACTATTCTGCTGGTGGGGGTCACTGTGTACATACATTACATTACTTATCCTGTACTGATCCTGAGTTATATCCTGTATTATACTCCAGAGCTGTACTCACTATTCTGCTGGTGAGGTCACTATGTACATACATTACATTACTTATCCTGTACTGATCCTGAGTTATATCCTGTATTATACTCCAGAGCTGTACTCACTATTCTGCTGGTGAGATCACTGTGTACATACATTACATTACTTATCCTGTACTGATCCTGAGTTATATCCTGTATTATACTCCAGAGCTGTACTCACTATTCTGCTGGTGAGGTCACTGTGTACATACATTACTTATCCTGTACTGATCCTGAGTTATATCCTGTATTATACTCCAGAGCTGTACTCACTATTCTGCTGGTGAGATCACTGTGTACATACATTACTTATCCTGTACTGATCCTTAGTTATATCCTGTATTATACTCCAGAGCTGTACTCACTATTCTGCTGGTGGGGGTCACTGTGTACATACATTACATTACTTATCCTGTACTGATCCTGAGTTATATCCTGTATTATACTCCAGAGCTGTACTCACTATTCTGCTGGTGAGGTCACTATGTACATACATTACATTACTTATCCTGTACTGATCCTGAGTTATATCCTGTATTATACTCCAGAGCTGTACTCACTATTCTGCTGGTGAGGTCACTGTGTACATACATTACATTACTTATCCTGTACTGATCCTGAGTTATATCCTGTATTATACTCCAGAGCTGTACTCACTATTCTGCTGGTGAGGTCACTGTGTATATACATCACATTACTTATCCTGTACTGATCCTGAGTTATATCCTGTATTATACTCCAGAGCTGTACTCACTATTCTGCTGGTGAGGTCACTGTGTACATACATTACATTACTTATCCTGTACTGATCCTGAGTTATATCCTGTATTATACTCCAGAGCGGCACTCACTATTCTGCTGGTGAGGTCACTGTGTACATACATTACATTACTTATCCTGTACTGATCCTGAGTTATATCCTGTATTATACTCCAGAGCTGCACTCACTATTCTGCTGGTGGAGTCACTGTGTACATACATTACATTACTTATCCTGTACTGATCCTGAGTTATATCCTGTATTATACTCCAGAGCTGCACTCACTATTCTGCTGGTGGAGTCACTGTGTACATACATTACATTACTTATCCTGTACTGATCCTGAGTTATATCCTGTAAATCTTTTATTAGAAAAATATAAATCATAACAAAACATAAACCAGCACAACTTTGCCATAACAAAAAAACAACAACATGAAATAACATAAACCCAAACTTTACATTTAAATAAAAGAACAAAAATCCTGCCTAACCGGCCAGCCCAGCTTTTCTACTAGAACTAGAAATATTATAACTACTAGAGATATTATAACTACACCTTTCATAGCCAAACAACACACTCATAAGAAACATAAAAATAGCACTATTTTGCTTTAACTCAAAACACCCAAACTCGGGAAAAATCATACATAGAAAACACAACAAGCACTCACACTGCACACCATGTTTTTTTTTTTTTTTTTTAAATAATAATATTAATAAAATAATAATAACAACACTATACACACTCACACATGCACACATATATATCCATATATTAACTACATTTAACCAAGAAACCAAAAATAAATAAATAAATAAATTAAATTCAACTCAAAATACCCAAACTCGGGAAAATATCACAGAAAACACAATACACACATGCTTACACACATCTTTACTACATACTACATATATAAACCAAAGAAAATAAATCCACAACGGGATACTAAAGAAACATTACTACAAAAACAAAACTGGTTCGACTGCCATGTCTATCCCTACTATAAATACTATATACTTAAAAAAATAAATAAATAAATAAATAAAAAAATAAATAAAAAGAAAAAAATAAAAAAAAAAATAAAAAATTAAAAAAAAAATTAAAAAAAAAAAATTAAAAAAATAAAAATACATTTTACAATAATATAACATACATTATACATACTATATACATAACTACCTATATACACTACTATACACAAACTATATACACCTATAAATAAACAGAAAACACACCTACAAATATAAAAGAACATTCTACACTAAACTGACCCTTCACCCACACCACCCGCCCTCCTGTACATGGGTCAGAGTTTTTTTCCATACAGTTCATAGTCCTCAATGTCCAGTACACAACTGACCCATGCCAGGTCCACCAAAAGAAAAGACCACCACCACCCACAAATATACCCTCCCAACCTAGAACTCCTCCCAACCAACTTAACCATAACCAGCTTTAACATACATAAGCAAACAATACAACCCACTTTAGGCCCAAGTTCGGTGCCTGTAAGCCCTTCATAACCATAGCATCTGAAAACAAAACAAAAAGCTAGGGTGCACATGCATTAGCCCACCACCAGGAAGAAGGATGGCAATCCTGATACATACAAAATGTATATTCTTTCCCTAACTGCACCCTACCTCTCTCCCTACCAATATCCCTAAAGATAAACTGACCCTACTATCACCCTAACCCTGTCCCTGCATCACTGTCCCTAACAAAAACAAGGGTACTCTACCCAAAAGGTCTAGTACCTAGGGCACATCAAAAGAAAACCCTCTCCATAGGAGAGAAGCCCTACTGGTACCAAGACTGCCATACTCCAAAGACCTGATCTTCCCGAGGTCACCGGTGATGTTCCTACAGACCTCCACCTCGGAGAGGACTTTGCGCTGATTAGACACTAAACACCGTGCATTCCACGTGTAGTATCTAACCACTAAACTGACTAAGAATAAAGTGCCCCGATCACGGCCACCCAGGTTCCTGAATGCCCCATAAGCCCACTCTGGATAGGTAAGGCCGGCAAGTTGACTCCAGCTGATGGAAGCGCCCACCCGGTTGTAGACCCTTATATTAAAGGGACAATGAAGCAGGAAATGGTCCATGCTTTCCAGCATGTCCCCGCACTCCTCTCGGGGACATCCCCGGTCATCAGATCTCCTACACTTCAAATTGTCCCTCACATATAGCTTCCCCTGAAAGCAGCGCCAGGCCAAGTCCCAAAACTTCTGGGGGATCCTTTTCATATTTAAGAGATACAACCCCACCCTCAGATCCCGACCTGGGCAGTCCCTGAGCGCCAGAGGCTTCTGGAAGTGGGTCAACAGAACCCGTTTGTCAAGGAACTGCCTTGACTGGGTCCTGATCTCCCACACTCCCAGACCCCACCGACGTATCGCCTTCAGAGTCGGGGTAGCGTAAGCCGGAAGATGCCCATGGGGCGTACGGAGGTCCTTCACTTGCCCTCCTGTCTCCCATTCCTGGAAGAAAGGCCGAAACCATTCCCTGCAGGAGAGTACCCACGGAGGAGCCCTCTCTGACCAGAGGTTTGAGATGTTGGCTTTCAAGAAGGTGTTTGTTAAGAACACCACAGGGTTTACCATAGATAAACCCCCTAGTCTCCTTGTGCGGTACGTAACCTCCCTCTTGACTAGGTTCATCCTGTTCCCCCATAACAGTTGGAAAAACAGGCTGTAGATCCTAGTATAGTAAGCCTCTGGCAAGATACATACACTGCCCAGATAGATAAACAAGGGGAGCAGGTATGATTTGATCAGGTGTACCCTTTCCCTGAGGGTCATAGACCAACCCTTCCACTGATCCACCCTATGAGTGGCATCCTGTAGCTTACCGTCCCAGTTTTTGGTGGGATAATCATCCTGGCCGAATGTGATGCCCAGAATTTTTGCTGAGTCTTGGGGCCCTGGGAGGGTGTCCGGGAGATCAAACGTGGGATCTCCCCCTCCCAGCCAGAGACTTTCACACTTATCCCGGTTGATCTTAGACCCGGATGCCTCCGAGTAGCGGTCCACTTCCGACATCACCACATCGACCTCCTCTCTCGAGGACACGAAAATGGTGACATCATCAGCGTACGCCACCACTCTCTGGGCGACATCCAGCTCCGCCAGACTCATCCCGACTCCCGCCAACGGCCCACAATCTACCCTCCGGACGAAGGGATCAATTGCGAACACGTATAAAAGCGGGCTCAAAGGACAACCCTGACGGACTCCGGACCCCACCTCAAAAGAGCGGCCAGACCACCCGTTCACCAGCGGGAAACTCTCTGCCCCTGCATATAAGGTCTTAAGCCAATTAATAAAAGCACACGGTAAGCCATATCTCAGGAGGACGGACCAGAGGTAGTCATGGTTCACCCGATCAAATGCTTTGGCCTGATCCAGGGACAGCAAGTACCCCTTCCAGAGACCTGCACTACCCTGCTCCACCGCCTCCCGGACACCGAGAACAGCACTTAAGGTGCTTCGGCCTGGAACAGAGCAGTGCTGGGCCCCCGAAAGGAGCCGGGGTGCAAACTCCACCAACCGATTAAACAGTATCTTGGCCAGAAGCTTCCTGTCCGTATTGAGAAGAGCTATGGGCCTCCAATTCTCAATCCGGCTAGGATCTTTACCCTTTGAGAGAAGAATCAGGGCTGACCTCCTCATTGACCTAGGCAGAGTGCCCGAGGAGAGACACTCATTGAATACCACAGTCAAGAGGGGAGCTAAAGACTCCTTAAAGGTCTTGTACCACTCGGATGTTAAGCCATCCGGACCTGGCGACTTCTTGGGGGCAAGCCCCTCGATCGCCAGTCTCACTTCCTCTTCCTTAATTTCTTCTGCCAAAACGCCAAGAGAGGGGTCTACCCCTGGCTCAGGAATGGTTTCAGCCAGGAAAGCCGACATCTTGTCCCGATCTAGATCCTTCCTCCCCAAGAGGTGCAAGTAGAAGGATCTGACGACCTCCAGGATCCCTGATCTGGACCGATTCAGAGATCCCGTACTATCAATCAGTCCTGAGATGATTTTACTACTCACTGACATCTTGCAGTTTCTGTAAGGGTCGGGCGAGCGGTACTTCCTGAAATCCCTCTCAAAAACCAAAGATGCGTGCCTATCGTACTGACACCTCATCAGCAAGGACTTCACTCTGGAGATATCCTCCCGGCTACCTCCAGTCGAGACGAGAAGCTCGAGTTTCCTCCTCAGACCCTGATACAAGCGATACCTGTTCAGGGACCTGAGGCTCGAGAGCTGGCGGAAGAACCCCGCAACCCGCTTCTTGAATATCTCCCACCACTCTGACTTACTACTACAAAGGTCCAGTAAAGGTACCTGACTCTGAAGAAAATCCTCAAAGGACTGTCTTACCTCCGCTTCCTCCAGGAGGGACGAATTCAGCTTCCAATAACCTTTACCCATCCGAGGGGTCTCTGAAACATTCAGGGAAAACAAAATCATACAGTGATCGGAGAACTCCACCTCAACCACGGACACTGCGGAAGAGACGGCTTCCTCCTTTAAATAAAACCTGTCTATCCTAGACCTGCAGCTACCTCGATGATAGGTGAAACCCGCGTGGCCTGAGGGGCTCCGGATGTGGGCGTCCTCTAGGCGAGCTTCCCTAACTATATTATTGAGAGCTATGCTGTCGTAAGCCAGCGGACCATTGGAACCTCTCCTATCTTGGGACCTTGTGACAGTATTGAAGTCCCCTCCAAAGATCACTTGCCGGCTAGTAAAAAGGAAGGGCTTGATCCTCATAAAGAGATCTTTGCGGCCCCACTTGGTTTGTGGGGCGTAGATGTTAATGAGCCGGAGCTCCTGTCCCTTCATGAGGACATCTAAGATCAGGCACCTCCCCATTTCTAACTCAATAACCCATCTGCATTCAACCGGAGCGGTAAAAAGGACCGCCACCCCACTATACGGCTCAGCCGCAAGAGACCAGTGGGAAAGCCCGCGCCTCCACTCTCTCCTGGCTTTTACCAGGGAGGCTAGATCTGACAACCTGGTCTCCTGCAGATACAAAATATCGGCTTCAACACGGCCGAGAAAATCAAAGGCTGCGAATCTAGCCGTATCCGACTTTATGCTGGCACAGTTAATAGATGCCAGCGTCAATGGGGTGAGTGCCGCCATCATGGGTGATTGAGTTAGACGGCCCTAACCCCTCATTTCTGTTTTTTTTTCACCCCCTCATCCCCAGATGAGGAGGCTTCTTTCCCTTTGGACCTCTTTTTAGACTCTGACTGGTCCATTTTTGAATCCCCATCTCCGCCTGGCTCTGGTTTGGCCCCATCCCCTGAGGAAACAGCCCCATCAGGACAGGGCCCAGTTCCCCCTGGAGGCTCCCCCACTTCAGGCACCCCATCCTCGACCCCCCCCTCCAAGGAGGGGGAGGAGATGGCATCGAGTACAGAGTACCGGTTAGACAGATCAATCAGAGGGGGGGCAGGTAAGCTTCCGCTTGGGACCTGGTCCGTAGCACGGGGACTAGAGGGCTCCGACCTCTTCTTTCTCCCTTTACTGCCCTTCTTTTTTGGCCTCTCTTCACCCTCCTCATCCACACTTTCATAGTGGGAGGAATCGGAAAGATCGGCCTTGCTGCCTTCTTCTCTACAGATTCTCCCCATTTCCTCATCCAGCACATTCTCCCCCAGGGCCTCAGCAGTTTCAGGACTAACCTCTGGAGCAGGGCCAGAAGCTACCCCTGCCACATGGGAACTCTCCAGTTCCCTGCTCCTTCTCCGATTAGCCTCCCGCCTCAGCTTGGCGGGACTTTTCCTCCTCACTGACCCTGTTGCACCTTCACCTGCACTCGTGCCCTCCCCAGCTGAGGCAACATTACTGCTCTCCCCAGCCAAGGTGACCGTCGCACGGGCAAAGGCGCTAGGACAACGGCTGAAAGGGTGTCCTAAGACACCACACAGATGACACCTGATCTGCCTACAGGATGCGGCAAGATGACCTACCCCACCACACAGAGCACAGACCTGCACGGTACAGGCTGCGCTAAAGTGAGTGGGGCTGCCACACCTGTGACAGACCTTGGGCTGCCCCTGGTAGAAAATTTGGATTCTGTCTCTTCCAAGAAAAGCAGCTGATGGGATGTGGGCAACAGTGCTCCCCGAACGCTTCAGTTTGACGGAAAACGTCCAGGCCCCAGACCAGATCCCATGTTCGTCGTAGTTCTTTTTCGGCATGTCCGTCACATCACCATATCTGCTGAGCCAGGTCATGATATCATAGCATGAAAGTGATTCGTTACGTGTCAAAACGGTCACTTTCTTGACCAAATTCTGACGGGATATCGCCTTTACGGCAAAATCCCGCCAGCCGGGCTCGCTTTTCACCACCTCATAGTTCGACCAGAAGAGTTCCAAACCCTCTGGCCGAACGAAGCTGATGTCAAACTCGGAAGTACCGTAGGGGTGGATCAGGGCAAAGATGTCACTTGCCCTGAATTCCATCCGGAGGAGGAGCTCAACCACCTTACCCCGAGGCGGACACGCATCTTCGCCCCTCCACACTAAACGGACCACATTCCTACGGCCACTTTCCTGCCCGGATGTCGGAAGGGACCAGACCACCTCCCCGTTTTGTTCTCGGAAGGCGCCTAAGCCGTGTCTTTCTATCCAAAAAGACAGGTCAACCTCACCCCTCCCCTCTACCTGGATCGACCTGTCTCCCCTACGTAGAGCCTCCAGGAGGCGCTGTTGCAAGTGACCCCCAGAGCCAGATGGAGATGGGGATCCCCCTGATCCCCCGGCAGTGACGCTGGCATAGCTTCTGGGAGAAGCAGCCACTACCGGGGGGGCAGTCGAACCAGAAACCAAACCAGGACCCTTATTCTTAACAGAGGTGTCAGCCACCAAACCTCTCTCTGCCATTCCACTACCACTCCTCACCTGAATTTCGCTAGCACCCCTCTCTTGCACCCCATTTGCACTCCTCTCTTGCACTCCACTTGCACCCCTCTCTTGCATTCCACTTGCACCCCTCTCTTGCACTCCACTTGCACCCCTCTCTTGCACTCCACTTGCACCCCTCTCTTGCACACCACTTGCACCCCTCTCTTGCACACCACTTGCACCCCTCCCTTGCACACCACTTGCACCCCTCTCTTGTACACCACTTGCACCCCTCTCTTGCACACCACTTGCACCCCTCCCTTGCACACCACTTGCACCCCTCTCTTGTACACCACTTACCACAACTCTTCCCATGCACACTACCATAACTCACATTCTGCACATTACCATTTTTGCTTTCACTTTCACTCTTGCCTACACTCTCCCTTGTATTACAGGCTGGGCTGGCTGGGTCTTTTGTTTCATGTACAAGGGTTGCCGGTTTTAGGATTGGCGCTGTAGAGTTCTTCCTTACACTCTCCTGGGATGCAGAGACAGGCTCCGCCTCTGACATGGGTGGCCACGCCCCCCCACAAAATGCTGTACATCTTGGCGGGAGCAGTCCCTCCAGACGCACTCCCGCCCCGTCAACGTCACCTAGGGGACCGCCCCCTGAACCAACAAGGTCCGGCGCCCGGACACTCCCCCCCCTCACAGGGGAGTGCCCTGCAGCGCCAGGACCTGTACCGCCCACTTCAACCGAGGGACCGCCCCCCGGACGGGTGAATCTGCCGCTATTTTCTGGCGCCTGGACACCCTCCCCCCTCACAGGAGGGTGCCCTTTTTTTTCTATAGCACCCGCGGCCATTTTGGGTGCACTACTGTATCCCCCATGCTGGCCTCGCTCCACTACAGAAACGGGGTCTGGCAGATTGGGGAACCAGCACCCTGAGCTGACTTCTCAGCCGACCCAGGTTGCTGGAAAGAAGAAAATACAAATTTCACTCCTTGTGCCTTCTTCCTCTTCTTGCCCTTCACTTTCTTCCTCTTCCCCTTCTCTTCTGGGCCCAAATCATCACCAAAAGTGAAGTTCTCCAGACGGGTGGGGGACTCCTGCATAACAATCGCACGCAGGAGACCCCCATCTGCCGAGCTGCTGCCATCACTGCAGTCACTGCCATCCTCATCATCCTCACTGGAGGGAGGTAAGGCCACCTGAGCCGGGTTTATGTAGTCCGCACTGAGGGTAAGTGGGGGGTCTGGGGTAACAGTGGTGGTACAAACAGAACCCGTGTCCATATCCCCCTCACTCACATCCCCCTCCTCACCTCCCTCCATCTCCTCCTCCTCGCTCTGGCAGTCATCTTGGTGACAATCTTTTTCTGCACCTCTGGAGACCCCCTTTTTGGGGAACCTCTTTTCATTAAGAATCTTCTCACTGAAGAAGCCGGCTCCAGCCACAATGTCCGCTCTCAGCTGCACAATCTCCTCCACCTCTTTCTTTAGTGCTCTCACCTTTGCAGTGAACGCTGCTCTCTTGCCCTTGGCTGCTGTATCCGCCTGGTAAGTTGCAAACTTAATGTCTTCTCTTAGACCTCGTAGCTGTTTCCCAAGCTGTTCATATTGGGCCATCTTTGCCTGGATTCTAGATCCGAAAGTCTCCAGGGATTCCCTTGGCTCCTTTACCCCCCATTGCTGGGGTTCTGAGGAGCCTGAGGTAGAAGCCTTCACTCCACTCCTCTGCCTGGATGAGCTTCTTTTCCCAGAGGAACTTTTGCTGGAAGCCTTGCAGCTCCCAGCTGGGGATGGGGGAGGGGGCCCCACATGGCGATGGGCCCTGGTGGATCGTCTCACCCCATCCTGGCTGCTGGCCGTCGCATTTTCCTTTGCACCCACCGCCGGCCGGGTACGGGGAGTGCAAGATGAAGCCTCCTGGGGCTCCATAGCAGGAAAACCCTCTACCCAGGTATCTGCCACACACCTGGGGAGGGGCGGATGGAAATCACTGCTTCACTGGAAGAGTCTGGAAGTAACAGGAGCTCAGACACACCCAACCTCTCTCCAGAGCTGTACTCACTATTCTGCTGGTGAGATCACTGTGTACATACATTACATTACTTATCCTGTACTGATCCTGAGTTATATCCTGTAGATCTTTTATTAAAATTTCAAACATAACAATAAAAAAATTACAAAACATAAACATATCATATCCGACAGAACATATCAATATAATGATCATAAAACCAACACCATAGCATAAAATACAACACCGGTCCACCCCACACTCATTCCTGCACACAAACAAATATATACAATATTTACAAAAGACATATTCCTATAATACCCATAATACCCATACCATACTAATAAACTATATACACTAATACTAAATGTGAATTTCCTGGCCCAGTTGCAATACCAAAAACCCAATACCAGTAATATACCAAAAAGAATAACAACAACAACAATAATAATATATACAAAATAATAAAAACCAACACAAACAAAATAACACCACTTTTTTTTTTTTTTTTTTTTTTTTTTGGCCCTGAGCTGGTCCCGCATCCCATGCCCCCAGTACATGTTACCAGACGTCCATGAACCAGTCCAGGATTTTCTGTATATATAAAAGTCCCATACAAACCCCCTCCCCCCTTTTTAACCCACCACCCAACCTAAACTAAACCCAAACCCCAGGTGGCATCACACAATATATACAATATATACATTACATAAAATATACACAGACTAACAATATATACAATACATAAGTATACAAATAGACTACAACAATAAATACAATAACAAATACATATAACACTATAAGCCAAACAACAAACCCCTAAAGCTCAAGTTCAGCGCCTGCAAGCCCTATATTACCATAAACCAACTGCTCAAAACAAAAAGACTAATGTGCCAGCATCAGCCCACCACCAGGGGGAGACAACAGGCTAAGGCACTTTAAAGGCAGAGCCCCTCCATAGACGAGAGGCCCTGCCAGCACCCAGCCTCTCGTACTCCAGAGAACGCACCTTCACCAGGTCACCGAGAATGTTCCTAACCACCACATCCACAGGGAGGATTTTACGCTGCGTCGACACTAAACACCGTGCGTTCCACGTGTAATACCTAACCACTGAGCTGACTAGGAATAAAGTGCACCGGTCCCAGCCTCCAAGGTTTCTGAATGCCCCATAGGCCCATTCCGCATAGGAGAGACTGGCCAGCCAAGGCCAACCAATGGAAGCGCCCACCCTGGTGTAAACCTCTGTGTTAAAGGGACAATGAAGCAGAAAATGCTCCATGCTTTCCAGCATGCCTCCACACTCTTCGCGGGGACATCCCCGGTCATCAGAGCTCCTGCACTTCAGATTGTCCCTCACACACAGTTTCCCGTGGAAGCAGCGCCAAGTCAAGTCCCAAAACTTCAAGGGGATCCTGATAGAATTCAAAAGCTCTAAACCCACCTCCAGATCCCGACTTGGGCAGTCCTTGAGCGCCAATGGCCTCTGGAAATGAGAAGACAGGACCCTCTTGTCAAGGAATTTCCTCGACAGAGTCCTAATCTCCCCCATCCCCAGACCCCACCGACGAATAACCTTCAGAACCGGGGTAGTGTAAGCCGGGAGATGCCCGTGTGGTGTGCGAAGATCCTTCACTTGCCCTCCTGTCTCCCATTCCTGGAAGAAAGGCCAAAACCATCCCCTACAGGAGGATACCCACGGAGGAGCCCTCTCTGACCAGAGGTTTGCTATATTGGTCTTAAGAAAGGTATTCACTAGGAACACCACAGGGTTGACCATACACAACCCCCCTAGTCTCCTCGTACGGTAAGTAACCTCCCTCTTCACTAGGTTCAGTCTGTTCCCCCATAACATCTGGAAGAACACACTGTAGACCCGGGTCCAAAGAGGTTCTGGCAACATGCATACACTGCCCAGATATATCAGTAAAGGGAGCAGGAATGTTTTGATCAGGTTAACCCTTTCCCCGAGGGTCAAAGACCAACCCTTCCACTGATCCACCTTCTGAGCGGCGATCTTAAGCCTGCTGTCCCAGTTTTGTTTGGGGTAATCCCCTTGGCCAAATTCGATGCCGAGAACTTTTGCAGATTCCTGGGGCTCTGGAAGGGCGTCCGGGAGGTTAAAATCAGGATCTCCCCCTCCCAGCCAGAGACTCTCACACTTATCCTGATTGATCTTGGACCCGGATACCTCCGAGTAGCAGTCCACCTCTGACATCACCCATCTGCCCTCCTCTTGTGAGGAGACAAACACGGTGATATCATCAGCGTACGCTACCGCCCTCAGAGCCGAATCCGGCACCGCCAGGTCCATTCTCACCCCCGCCAACGGTCCACAATCAATCCTTCTAAGGAAAGGATCGATTGCAAACACGTACAGCAAAGGGCTCAAAGGACAACCCTGACGGACACCAGACCCAACCTCAAAAGAGCGGCCAATCCAACCATTCACAAGCGGGAAACTCTCTGCCCCTACGTACAAGGTCTTAAGCCAATCAACAAAACCCCCTGGCAGGCCATATCTCAGAAGGACAGACCAGAGGTACTCATGGTTAACCCGATCAAACGCTTTTGCCTGATCCAAGGACAGCAAGTACCCCTTCCAGTGGCCAGCCCTACCCTGCTCCACAGCCTCTCGGACACTGAGCACAGCACTAAATGTACTGCGGGCCGGAACAGAGCAATGCTGAGCCCCCGAAAGGAGCCGGGGTGCAAACTCCACCAGCCGGTTAAACAGCACTTTTGCCAGAATCTTTCTGTCCGCATTGAGAAGTGCTATGGGACGCCAATTCTCAATGTGGGACGGGTCTTTACCCTTTGACAGGATGATCAGCGCTGACCTCCTCATTGACTTTGGCAAAGTGCCCGAGGATAGACACTCATTAAAAACCGCAGTCAAGAGGGGAACCAAAGGGTCCTTAAAGGTCTTATAGAACTCAGATGTTAAGCCATCCGGACCGGGTGACTTCTTGAGGGCAAGCCCATCAATAGCCATCCTGACTTCCTCTTCCCGGATCATCTCTGTCAAAACGTCAAGAGAGGGGTCTACTCCTGGTTCAGGGATGGTTTCAGCCAAGAAAGCTGATACCTTATCTCGATCTAGATCCTTCCTTCCCAAGAGGTGCGAGTAGAAGGATCTGACGACCTCCAGGATCCCTGATCTGGACCTCTTCAAGGATCCCGTACTATCAATCAGTCCTGAGACCACTTTACTACTCACTGACATCTTGCAGTTTCTGTAAGGGTCGGGCGAGCGGTACTTCCCGTAATCCCTCTCAAAAACCAAAGATGCGTGCCTATCGTACTGGCACTTCATCAACAAGGACTTCACTCTGGAGATATCCTCTCGGCTACCTCCAGTCGAGACAAGGTTCTCAAGTTTCTTCCTCAGGCCCTGGTACAAGCGGTACCTGTTTAGGCTTCTGAGGCCCGAGAGCTGGCGGAAGAATCTCGCAACCCTTTCCTTGAAGATCTCCCACCACTCTGACTTACTGTTACAAAGGCCCAGCAATGGTACCTGGCTCTGAAGAAAATCCTCAAAGGACTGTCTTATCTCCGCTTCTTCCAAGAGAGACGAATTCAGCTTCCAATAGCCTCTGCCCATCCGGGGGGTCTCTGTGACATTCAGAGAAAACAAAATTAAACAGTGATCGGAGAACTCCACCTCAACAACAGACACTGCTGAAGAGACGGCTTCCTCCTTTAAATAAAACCTGTCTATCCTAGACCTACAACTACCCCTATGATAGGTGAATCCCGCGTGGCCTGGGGTGTGCCGGATGTGGACATCCACCAGGCGAGCCTCACTCGCTATGCTATTAAGGGCGACGCTATCATAAGTCAGCTTGTCTCTGGAACCTCCCCTGTCTTGGGGCCTCGTGACAGCATTGAAGTCCCCTCCAAAGACCACCTGCCGACTTGTAAAAAGATAGGGCTTGATCCTCATAAAGAGGCACTTCCGGTCCCACTTAGACTGTGGGCCGTAGATGTTAATAAGGCGAAGTTCTTGTCCCCTCATGAGGACATCTAAGATCAGGCACCTCCCCATTTCTAACTCGATAACCCGTCGGCATTCTACCGCTGCGGTAAAAAGGACCGCCACTCCGCTATACGGCTCGGCCCCAAGAGACCAGTAGGAGGGCCCATTTCTCCACTCTCTTTTAGCCTTGTAGATAGATGACATATCTGTAAGCCTGGTCTCCTGCAAAAATAAAATATCAGCATTAATATGGGCAAAAAAATCATAGGCAGCAAAACGAGCTGTATCTGACTTAATGCTGGCGACATTAATGGACGCCAGCGTCAACGGAGAGGGTGCCGCCATCAAGGGTGATTGAGTTAAACAGCTTTCTTTTTCCCACTCCCCTTCTCACCCTCCATATCAGAAGAACTCTTCACCCTCTTTAAAGAAATGGAAGTGTCCATCTCACCAGACGTCGTTTTACTTTCCTCGTCTCCGGATTCTAGGCCAGTCCCTTCCCCCGAGGACATAACCTCCCCAGGGGAAGAGGACTCTGCGCCCCCTTGAAGCCCCTCTGCCACATCCCCCTCATCCTCCCCTTCCGAAGAAGAGGAGGAGATGTCCCTGAGGGGTCGGAATCGATTGGAAAGGCCAACCAGAGGGGAGTCAGTTTTGCCTTCCTTTGGCACCTGGACCAGGGTGGGAGAAGATCTTAAATCTCCCTTTTTTTTTATACTTGTACCCCGCTTTCGTGTCTCCTTCTGCCATCCCACATCATCCTCCTCCACGCTATCTGAGGAGATGGCACCTTCCTCATTCTGGATCCTCCTGACCTCCTCATTCAGCTCGCCATCCCTCAGGGTCTCAGCAGCAAGGTTGGCCTCTGGGACAGAATGAGAGGTCGTCCCAGTAACCCGGGCTTTCCCCATCACCCTATCCCTTTGGCGTTTATCAAGACGTCTTAGTTGGGCTGGTGTCTTTCTCTTGCTGTTCCTCACTGACCCCTCAGTTCCTCCACCCCTGCTAGTCCCCTCCCCAGCAGATTCCGGCTCGTGATCTTCACCCGCTGGGGACAAGACTGCATTAGCGAAAGAACGAGGACAACGACTGAATGGGTGACCTAAGTCACCACACAGGTGACACCTAATCTCCGCACAAGATGCGGCAAGATGGCCTACACCCCCACACAAGGCACATTTCTGCACCGTACAGTTTGCACTGAAGTGTGTGGGGTCACCACATCTGTGACGGAGCTTCGGCTGACCCCGGTAGAAAATCTGGATACGATCCCTGCCGAGAAAGGCAGAGGATGGAATATGGGTAACTGTATTTCCTGAACGTTTAAGTTTTACCAGAAACGTCCAGGCTCCTGACCAGATGCCAAACTCGTCCCTGTTCTTCTGCGGGACCCCCATTACCTCGCCATACCGTCCTAACCAGGTGATGATGTCAACACAAGAGAGTGATTCGTTACGGGTCAAAACGGTCACTCTCTTGATTTCGTTTTGACAAGACAATGCCTGTACGGCAAAGTCTCGCCAGCCGGGCTCATTCTTTACCAATTCATAATTCGACCAGAGAAGCTCAAGCCCCTCTGGCCGAACAAAACTGATATCGAATTCAGGAGCACCGTAGGGATGTATCAAGGCAAAGATATCAACTGCCTTGAAGCCCATCTTTAGCAAGAGCTCAACCACTTTGGTCCTTGAAGGACACATATCTTCGCCCTGCCACCGAAGGCGGACCACATTCCTACGGTTACTACCTGCCCCGGCTGTTGGGAGGGACCACACAGTATCGCCCCCTCTTTCCTCTCGGAAGGCAGAGAGACCGTGTCTCTCTATCCAGAAGGACAGATCAACTGCTCTACCCTCTACATTAATCGACCTTTCCCCCTTTTTCAGAGCCTCCAGGAGACGTCGCTACAATAAACCGTCCCTAGAGTCAGGAGACGAGGAAAGTATTCTACTTCCCCCAGCAGTGACATTGGCATAACTCCTATGATCTGTCACCACTGGGGGGGCAACCGGACCAGACCCTACACCTACACCACTTCTAATGACAACATCCCCACCACCCCCAATAACAACATTAGCACTTCCCCCAACAACATTGTTTCCAATAACATCATCTGTAGTCCCATCACCACCCCTAATTTCAGCAACAGCAAAATCACCTTCTCCAATAATATTAACCTCCATCCGCTCCCCAGTCATACACCCCATACCCCCATTTACCTTCTCATTCACACTGGCTGGACCAGAAACAGATAATCCGGCCTCAGCATCACGGGGCACTAGGGCTGGGACAACCTCCGCTGGCCCTTTAAGGGACCGGGCAGCATGCTTGCCCGGTCTAGAGGAGGCCCCAGCCCTGTTCTTATTAGTGCCCTCCGCCTCATCAGCATCATCTCCAGTCTTTTCATGGCGCCGCTGATCAATGGGATCAGCGGCACCAATACAAAACAAACGTTTTTCTTCACTTTTGGGAGTGTCCGTTATGCCCTTTGCTACCTCCGGCACTGAGTCACCCCCCTCTCCCACAGGGGAGCGAACTACAGCACCGGAGTCTGCCTCTCTGCCCACCGCTGGGCTGCCCTCACTGTACGGCCTTTCGGCCGATGCCTTCTCTGCTCCATCCCTGCTACTGCAAACAGGCATGGAGCTCTGCGCCCTTTTAGTATCTGTACTCTCCCCGCACCTTTGCACCGAGTCCACCACAGAACACGGGCTGGGCTGGGTAACGGGGCTTGCACAATGAGCTGACCCTGCGGCCGACTCAGGGTATACAGGGAGGGGGGTGTAGATGTAACTCACCACTTATTGCTGCTTTGGCTTGGTCTTCTTTTTCTTCTTACCCCCAGGTGCCTCATTTGGGAGCTCATCTCCAAACATCAGGTTCCAGCATGCGGATCTGGGCCATTAGCGCCCCTCCCTGGTAGCTGCTGTCACTGTCCTCCCCTGAGTCGGCAGGTGATACTGCTGGTTGCTGTGCAGGGGGCCCACTGTACGGGGCCTGCTGCTGTTGCCGCAGGCCACCAGGTGGATCTGGCTGTTGTTCTTCCTCCATCTCCTCCACATCATCCACCTGGCTCTCAGGTTGCAGCCCCATCAACCTTTTATTTTTATCTTCTTCTTTCACCCTGAAGCGCTCCTCATTTTCCAGTTTCTCTTTAAATGGACCACTCTTCTCCAATAATTCGGCTCTCCTCTCCTCCAAAACTTGTATTTCAGACATTAGTGTCTTTATCTGCCCCTGGATCTCCGTCTTTTTCTTTTTTGGAGTTACCTTAGCCCTGGCACGGGCACAGCGCAGTTCCTCTCGGAGCCTCCTGATGGCCTTACAGGCGTCTTCATACTCACGGAGGTGACTTTTTACCCGGGAGGTATAGGTGGAAATAGACTCCCGGGTCCTCAGCACTCCCCAGCCTTCCTCACTGAGGTCGGCTTCACCTCCGTGAGCACTCTGCCTTCTTCCTGATGAACCCAGCTTTCCGCTGGAAGCACCCAGCTTTCCCGAGGTGGATCCAGCCTTGGAGCTTCTCGCCTCTGTGGGGGGAGTTGGAGCAGCATTGCTGCGACTCCTGGTGGAACGCCTCACCCCCAAATCCTCCGATGTTCCGGCCGCTTGCTGGCTTCTACTGCTCCCCTGCGGCCTATTCCGAGGAGCAGAAGCCTGGGCCTCGCCTCCCTCACTCATGCCTGGAAACCCACTCCCTCCCTGGGGAGGAGGAAGCAGGCCCCAGGTGGAACAGATGGTAATTCCCTGGAGCTCAGGAGACACAGCAGACACACACAGCACAGCTGAAGCACGACCACACCCGCAACTAATTGGTCAGCACTCCAGAGCTGTACTCACTATTCTGCTGGTGAGGTCACTGTGTACATACATTACATTACTTATCCTGTACTGATCCTGAGTTATATCCTGTATTATACTCCAGAGCTGTACTCACTATTCTGCTGGTGAGATCACTGTGTACATACATTACATTACTTATCCTGTACTGATCCTGAGTTATATCCTGTATTATACCCCAGAGCTGTACTCACTATTCTGCTGGTGAGGTCACTGTGTACATACATTACATTACTTATCCTGTACTGATCCTGAGTTATATCCTGTATTATACCCCAGAGCTGTACTCACTATTCTGCTGGTGAGATCACTGTGTACATACATTACATTACTTATCCTGTACTGATCCTGAGTTATATCCTGTATTATACTCCAGAGCTGTACTCACTATTCTGCTGGTGGAGTCACTGTGTACATCCATTACATTACTTATCCTGTACTGATCCTGAGTTATATCCTGTATTATACTCCAGAGCTGTACTCACTATTCTGCTGGTGAGATCACTGTGTACATACATTACTTATCCTGTACTGATCCTTAGTTATATCCTGTATTATACTCCAGAGCTGTACTCACTATTCTGCTGGTGGGGGTCACTGTGTACATACATTACATTACTTATCCTGTACTGATCCTGAGTTATATCCTGTATTATACTCCAGAGCTGTACTCACTATTCTGCTGGTGAGGTCACTGTGTACATACATTACATTACTTATCCTGTACTGATCCTGAGTTATATCCTGTATTATACTCCAGAGCTGTACTCACTATTCTGCTGGTGAGGTCACTGTGTACATACATTACATTACTTATCCTGTACTGATCCTGAGTTATATCCTGTATTATACCCCAGAGCTGTACTCACTATTCTGCTGGTGAGATCACTGTGTACATACATTACATTACTTATCCTGTACTGATCCTGAGTTATATCCTGTATTATACTCCAGAGCTGTACTCACTATTCTGCTGGTGGAGTCACTGTGTACATACATTACATTACTTATCCTGTACTGATCCTGAGATATATCCTGTATTATACTCCAGAGCTGCACTCACTATTCTGCTGGTGAGGTCACTGTGTACATACATTACATTACTGATCCTGTACTGATCCTGAGTTATATCCTGTATTTTACTTCAGCGTACCTGTCTGATCAATGTTCTATGTTGCTCAATACCTTATCCTGATAAAGTACATTTACTTTTTATGTGTATACAACCTACATTTCTCTGAGAATTAGCTTTTTTTTCTGATATAACTTAATTTTGCCCAACAGAAGCAGGGGGGGGGGGGCGGGTCTCTCACTGTTATAACAACTCCCCCTCCTCCCCTCCCTTACTCTCCTCAGTCACCATGTGCCTACAGCTGTGTTTCTAACCATGATGCATCCAGATCTTGCAAAACTACAACTCCCAGCATGTCAGAAGGCTAACCGGGCATGCTGGGAGCTGTATTTTTGCAGAAAATGGAGGCACTGCAGACCTGTCAATCATGAGGCAAGTCCATGACATAGGTGCTGATGCAGGGACACAGCCCGGCTGGAATGTATCTTAGGAGGCAGGGGGCAGGTTTTGGATTTTTCACTATGAAATACTGAATTTTTTTAATGACAGCAATTACACAAGCATTTGATTTAGCATGCTTTACAACATCTCATACGTTTTTACATCTGACAGTGCCCATTTAGGAGCTGTACTCACTATTCTGCTGGTGAGTTCACTGTGTACATTTATTATTTTTAGGTAAGGCTGGGTTCACATATCATTGTTGGACATCACCGTTTCCCTCTAGCGCGCACTGGAGAGAAACAGTTCCAATAACTTATCCAATACGTCAGATATAAACCCAGCATAATGATCCGGACTTATTAATCTCAAAACGGACTCGTGACTTATCACAGATAAATTTATACCAAGAGGGGGAAATAATGAATCATGACATGAACTATTTTTGATCACACAAGAGAAAAAAAATTGTCCGTATTGTTTTCTGTCACTCCTGCTGTATCGCCAACTAAGGCTGGGTTCACATATGTCCGGAATAGGGGAACTCAGCCTAAATCTCAACACAATTGTTGTCAGAACAGGTGACAACTTGTCATCATTTGTGTGGCATCCGACATCCATTGATTATGGCCAATGAACAGGAGAATGCAGAAAGCTGCGTTCCCATGTCCAGTGCCCTCCGGCGTGTCCAACCATCCTGCTTAAAAATTGAGACGCCAGATGATTGTGAACTGTCTAAGGGTTCAATCACATATATCAGGCGTCAGGAGGGAAAGTGATGCTAGAACTGATCCCATTATTTTATATGGGACTGTTCACAATCATCCGGCGTCTCAATTTTGACGCCAGATAGTTGTACACGCCTGAGGACACTGGACATGGGAACACAGCTTGCTGCATTCCCCTGTTCATTGCCCAGAATCAATGTATACCGGATGCCACACAGATGATGACAAGTTGTCATCAGTTGTGGTATAAGTTGTGTCGAGATTGCCGGACATATGTGAACCCAGCCTTATTGTGTGTTCTGAAATGGTTTAGACTTGTTTTTCCTAAATGATGATAGTCCAATAAAAAGGTATTACAAGATACTGCTACATGAAAAGATTGTGAATTTTGCATCACTGAACTAATAGGGCAACTCAAATATAGTTTATATATATATTTAGTATTTGTATGCAAACCAACCTGTATAGATCTGTGGTCGTCAAGAACCAAACAGCAAAATCCAAGTCAATATTAACCTGAAAAAATAGAATAACAAATATAAATATATATGTACATGTTTTTATCTGTCTCTCTGTTTCTCTCGGTATTTATTAAAAAAATTAATTATAGGTTTTTGAAAATCTTTCTCTAAATCCAACACAGGAAAATTATTTTCCAAAGATACTATGAAATATAATATAATAAAATAATAATAATACACAATTTACAGCACTGATATGATAAGTTACTAGACATTGTAAATATGGGTTAAGTTAGGAATTTTAATTTCCCTGGTTTTGTAGCATACATTTGTCTCAGAGTTTGTCTCAGTTGCTGTTATTAGACTAGTCATCGCAACGTTTGCTTTATAAGGGTTTTCACATGGAGTATACCAAGTCATGGTTACAATTGATATAATGCAGTGGTCATGAATTTATCATGTGAGACTTTATCATGTCAGTTAGTCGCACCTTTTGGCGCTACTTTGGTAACCTATGCGCAAATCTAAACCAGCACTGACTTGGCTTACAGAACTGTGGGTGGACCGCATTTATAAACTCATTCGGGGACATTTATCATCGTTGCTTTGATAAGCGAGTTCTGTAGTCATTTTTTTCTTGCTTTTGCTTATGTATGACATTTATCATACTATCACAGGGGGTGATAAGCAAAAACCAATTAATGACTACAGAACACCACTTTGAATCTTTTTTTAAAAAAAAGTGCTATATATATATATATACACACACACAAAACAAAAGGGAAGAAGCCGCACAACTCAGAGATGCCAGATGCAAGCCGGTACAGGCTTTTTGGTACGGATATCCAAAAATTTGAAATCCAGCAGCACACCAATATAGTCTTACTATGGGTGAATAAACTTCACAAACAGTTTTTCACTATATTGGTGAGCTGCTGGATTTCTCATTTTTGGATATATATATATATATATATATATATATATTCATGTGTGTGTGTGTTTAATACATTATTTTTAACACTGTTTTTTCTCCATAAATGTACTTATTTAAATTTTTTTTTTTTACTTCTTATTTCAGATGCGTGTATCCTGTGGACTCCTTCGGTGGACTACTTTTGAAGACCGGCGTTTTTCTTTGCTTGATGTTAATAAAATGGTTAACGAGGGCTTGCGGGGGGAGTGTTTTTTTGTAATAATTTTTTTTTTTTTAAACCTGTTGTTTTTTTAAATGTTACTTTACAGGCTTTGTAGGGGAAGCTGTCTTATAGACGGAGTCCATTACTAAGCCGGGGCTTAGCGTTAGGCACAAAAACAGCTAGCGCTAACCCCCAATTATTACCCCGGCACCCAACGCCACAGGGGTGCCGGGAAGAGCCGGTACCAACAGGCCCGTAGCGTCAAAATTTGCGCTCCTGGGACTAGGCGATAACATGCTGGCGTTATTTAGGCTGGGGAGGGCCAGTAACAATGGTCCTCGCCCACCCTGGTAACGTCAGGCTGTTACTGTTTGGTTGGTATTTGGCTAAGAATAAAAATAGGGGGGACCCTGTTACTGCCTAGGCCCAGGAGCGCCATTTTTGATGCTCCGGGCCTGTTGGTACCGGCTCTTCCCAGCACCCCTGTGGCGTTGGGTACCAGGGTAATAATTGGGGGTTAGCGCTAGCTGTTTTTGTGGCTAACGCTAAGCCTGGGTTAGTAATGGACTCCGTCTATAAGACAGCTTCCACTGCAAAGCTGTAAAGTAAAGTAAGAAAAAAACACAACAGGTTTAAAAAATTTATTACAAAAAAACACTCCCCCCCACAAGCCCTCGTTAACCATTTTATTAAAATCTAACAAAGATAAATGCTGTTCATCGAAGTAGTCCACCGAATCCGAACAAGTCCACAGGATACACAGATCTGAAATGAGAAGAAAATAAAAACCATGAAAAATGGGTTAGTAAAATGGTGGAGTAAATTTAGTCAATTTTTTAAGGTAGTTCCGACTTTTTATTGCGCAGTTGCGACTGTCACAGTTAATAAATAGCGGACTAAAGTAAATTCCTTTTGAAAAAAATACTACGTAAGCAAGTTGGAATTTTTAACTAGACCCTAATTCATCATTCTTTGACAAGTCGAGATAAGAAAGTATTCTGTAATGTTTCTTGCCATAAATTATCATTAGGTCAGTAGATTCTTTGACCATGACTCAGACTTGACAGAGTCTTCACTAGACATCCGGACATTAAAGGGTGTAGCCTTGTAGGTCAGGTTGTTTTTACACTATTTATTTTAGCATACATGAACAAACAGATGTAGGCACCCTGTACAGAAAACAATAATGTCTATTATATGTAGTATATTATTGTGTGCGTATATATATATATTCTTCTAGGTATACCTGCCATTATATATTTCCTAATACTGCGCCTAAGGCTGTTTCACAACTACAACTCCCAGCATTCAGTGATAGACAAAAGCTGTGATGTCATGCATGAAGTTGTAATGTCAAACAGCTGGAGGCACACGGTTTTGAAAACACTCATGTCATGGATATATACTATGTTTTATATCTATGCCCAGAGTGTTTTACTTAAAGTGTGTCTCCAGCTGTTTCACAATAAAAAAAATTCTGCATTGGCTAAACTATTGGCTATCCCTGAATGCTGGGAGTTGTAGTTGGGAAACATCATTAGGCGTCCTATTAGGAAATATATAATGGCAATAATATATAGGAAAATACATAGACATACAAACACACATATATACAAACACACATGCATATATACATATATATATATATATATATATATATATATATATATATATATATATATGTGTATTCTACTATATATTCCTGCCATGATACATTTCCTAATATTTCCCAACTACAATTCCCAGCATGCCATGATTGCCATTAGCTGTCAGGCCATGCTGAGAATTGTAGTTGTGAAACAGCTGGAGGCCCCCTATTAGATAACACTCATGCCAGATGTATATATAGTATATCATTACATACAAATATATCCAAATATATATATATGTATGTATGTATGTAATGATATACTATATATACATCTGGCATGAGTGTTATCTAATAGGGGGCCTCCAGCTGTTTCACAACTACAATTCTCAGCATGGCCTGACAGCTAATGGCAATCATGGCATGCTGGGAGTTGTAGTTGGCAAACTACAAGAAGAATCTTTGTAAATATTTTAATTGATGCCAGATCCCAAACAAAACAATTTCCGGCCGTAATTTGTAAAGTTTGTAAAGTAATATAAGACCTCAGATCAGACTTACCCATCCGGAGGATCAGCGCAGCAATGAGTGCGCGCGCTGCCTCCGGACAGGGTAACGGGGGCGTGTGGGGTTGCGCGCGAAGCCAGTGTAGCTGGCCAATGCGCGCAGCCCCAGCTATCAGCGTGCTCGCTCTCTGTTTGATTGACAGGCGGGAGCGAGCACCGCACTGAATTTCGACTCATTGCCAGGATTAAATGAGTCGAAATTCTGTAGTGATGTCACTGCCGAATGCATTCGGCCACTAGGAGGGCGACCCCTAGTGGCCGAATTTAAAAGTGATTTTAAACTGGTTTAAAATCACTTTTTTAAATTAAAGTATATTAGAGATATGTTGTAGTACTTAAGTACTACAACATATAAAACATTTTTTTCATGACAGCGCCCATTTAAGTGATATTTCATAGTATCACTGCTCCCCTCCCCCGGGACTATATAGATGGCTGCTTACTGTCTGGCCCCTAAGGATAGAATTGGCAGTGCTGTGCGCCACTTAACCCTAGCTAGACTGGTTGTTCTTATCCCAGCGAGTAAAGGGACAATAAGCAGCTATCTGTATAGTATGTGGCCCCAAAAAAGTTAAGTGGCAATGCATCACCACCATTTAACTCCTTCATGGCTGACTGGGCAGGAGGTATATAATGTATAGCCATGGGTCCAGCTCCGGAGCAGGAGACGCATCAAATCTGGCATATCTTCTGCTCTTGTGCAGGAAAACCCTTTCAGAGCAGGGACTCCTGTCATTAAAGTGATAAGATTTGGAAGGGAGGTAGGCTGCTGCCAGTCTATGACGCACAGTCAGGAATTCAGCACGATTCATAGTCCCTAGGTCCTACCTGCTATCAGCATCTGGGACTCATTGCTAATGCCGGACATCACCAATGCCAAAAATCTATTTCCGGTAGCTCAGTGGAGCTGATAAGGACACCTACAGTGAAATAGCGGGGTCCCGGTCAGCTGAGAGAACGGGTGGAGGTCCCTAACCTCGCTCCACGCTGTCTGAACGACGCTCCAATCCTGCAGGCAGCCTCAGCATCACAGCATTGATCAGTGTATGTAATCTATAGATTCCATGTAATAGTCTACTACGGGGACTAAAAAACTGGGAATAAGGTAAAAAGAACATTAACTTACTGTGAATAAGCCCCTCCCCTAATAAACGATTGAATCTTCCCCATTTACCAATTATTTTTAAAATAAAATAATGTAAACAAAAATAAATCTAAACATATGTGTAACCGCACGGTCAATGGCGTAAACGTAAAAAAATACAACTTCATGGACCAGAAAAAAATTCTTAAAAAGCGATCAAAAAGTCTCATCAAAACTAAAGTGGTTCCGATAAAAATTACAGATCACGGCGCAAAAAATGACTTTCATACATCCCCGTATACGGAATAATAAGAGAGTTATAGGGGACAAGGTAGGACAATCTGATACATAATCATTATTGTACAAAAAGTTCGAATTTTTTTTATATTTTAAAAGTGTTAAAATAAAACCTATATAAATCATTTATCATTGTAATTGTTTGGACCTACAGAATAAAGAGAATTATTACCGTAATGTGCACTGCGTCCAAACAGAAGAACCCAGATTAAAAAAATAACTTTCACCCAACAATTCATATTTTTTTGGCCCTTGTAGATTTTGAGGTAAAATGAGTGATGTCATTACAAAGTACAAATCTGTGGTGAAAAAAAACAACAACAACAAGAAGCCTCATATGGATTTGTAAGGAGGAATTTGCAATCATTATGGCTATTAGAAGGGAAAAAAATTTAAAAAGAGAAATCACTGTGTCCTTAAGGGGTTAAAACTCAAAACTACCGAGTCCTGAAGGGGTTAATAGTTCAAAAACCCATCTGACAGCCTCCACATGTGACCACACACATACCTCCACCTGCAGAGCTGTACAGGAGCCACTTATAGGACCTGCATGATGTCACCGTCATGTGATCAGTCACATGGAGGAGGAGGAGTCACATGATCAGGGGCTGCAGCTCTAGGCTCATCTGCTCAGTGTATGCAGGACTCTGCTGTCACATGACCATTATCACAGGTCCTTCAACTACAATCTCTTCTATCCTGCACTTCTGAGCTCCGCCCACTCCTGTCACATGATCCACCCCACAGGTCCTTCAGCCACAGTCTCATCTATACTGCTAAACTTCGCCCCAAAATGTACTGGTCACATGATTGTGACATCATCACAGGTCCTACACCTCCAGCATGTAGCGGATACAGAGCAGGTCCTGGTGGGGCAGTCACTGCTGTTGTGTTGTGTGTGGAGATCTCTCAGAGCAGCAGCCCCGATCATGTGACTCCTCCATCTCCATGTGACTGATCACATGACGGTGACATCATCGCAGGTCCTGTAAGCACACGGCTCCTCTACAGATACAGGTATGTGTGTGCGGTCACCATCAGATCAGGATTATTGGGGATGTTTATTATTAACCCTTAAGGACACGATGTATATTTACATTCTGTGCCCCATATGGGACTTTGAGGTGAGCTCAGGAGCTATAAGCAGCCAGGACTCACCACTAATGACGCTCATCATCATTAACCCGTTAGATTCCATGATCAACATCGATTGCAGGATCTAATATTAGTAAAATGCAGTTGTTGGGGGGCGGAGTCTAGATCAGCTGAGATGACGGCCGGAGGGCCCCTTACCGTGCTCTGTGCTCAGATCGGTGCTCTAAGTATACAGACACCTCCACAGCCTGTATAAGCCGAGCACCGATAACACTGATCACTATGGCAGAGCGTTATTCAGGGTTTGTAATAGAAGCCCCTCCCCTAATAAGTTTATATCCCATTTCTGTAATAAAATAATGTAGGTGGGCGTGGCTTAGACATGGCGCTGTACGGTTGTTTTTCTAGGGAGCGCCGTGCCGACCAGCGGTTGTTTGCCTGATTTCCTACCTATACTGCCCCCAGGGGATGTCTGGATGGTGAAGGTATCAGGTCACTTACCCGCCCATCCTGTCACCTGATCAGTCTCTTTTCTCCGGGTATCAGCCACTTCTTCCATACAGGACTATGTAAGCATCAGGTTTTTTAAGTTTCTCCCGCACCCCTATTATTACTTAAGACAGTGTTTCCAAACCAGCGTGCCTCCAGCTGTTGTAAAACTACAACTCCCAGCATGCCCTGACAGCCAAATGCTGTAACAGCTGGAGGCACCCTGCTTGGGAAACACTGACTCCGGTGGTGGCCCAGACCCTGCGTGTGTAACGGTATATGATGCTCGGCCTCTGCTGCAGGTAATAGCAGGTTCTTCCGGGGGGACATATCACAATTCACATAAAATCCTGATGTAATTGTGATGTATATTGTGCCCCCTAGTGGACACATTTCACTATTCTTCATTGGACAATGTCATATTGAATCCCTCTATTCTTCTCCCTGCTCTGATGAAGACGTTCTGAATACACCGCAGCCTCAGAGATTAGGAGAAATGGATTCACAACGTCTTCAGCAGAGCAGGGAGAGCGACCTCAGAAGACCTGGAGGACCAGAGCGCCACCACTGGACGGGAGAGGGGAGTGCGCTCTAGTCTCTTATTTTACAGCCCTCGGACAATGGATTTTGTTTTATAGAGAAATGTGAAAACTCCTATAATGTCTCCTCAGATGTTTCCCCAGATTATCTCCAGGAAATGGATTTTATTTCTCCATAGAATCTGGTGCGGTTTATCATCGTCTCCTCTTCTTCCCTTCAGGTTTCTCCAATCCAGGATCCTCCGCTGATATCTTCTATATAAGAGAATTCTCCTGGATGACCCATCAACCATGGAGAGAGACAGGAACAAGATGGCCGACAGGATCATAAACCTCACCCTACAGATACTCTTCCGGCTTACTGGAGAGGTGAGGGATTCTGGGAGTGATGTCACATGACCTCATTCTTATCTATGTAATAACAGATGGATATGACTGGAGAGGTAAGGGATTCTGGAAGTGATGTCACATGACCCCATTCTTATCTGTGTAATAACAGATGGATATGACTGAAGAGGTGAGGGATTCTGGGAGTGATGTCACATGACCTCATTCTTATCTGTGTAATAACAGATGGATATGACTGGAGAGGTGAGGGATTCTGGGAGTGATGTCACATGACCTCATTCTTATCTATGTAATAACAGATGGATATGACTGGAGAGGTGAGGGATTCTGGGAGTGATGTCACATGACCTCATTCTTATCTATGTAATAACAGATGGATATGACTGGAGAGGTGAGGGATTCTGGGAGTGATGTCACATGACCTCATTCTTATCTGTGTAATAACAGATGGATATGACTGGAGAGGTGAGGGGTTCTGGGAGTGATGTCACATGACCTCATTCTTATCTATGGAATAACAGATGGATATGACCGGAGAGGTGAGGGATTCTGGGAGTGATGTCACATGACCTCATTCTTATCTATGTAATAACAGATGGATATGAGTGGAGAGGTGAGGGATTCTGGGAGTGATGTCACATGACCTCATTCTTATCTATGTGATAACAGATGGATATGACTGGAGAGGTGAGGGATTCTGGGAGTGATGTCACATGACCTCATTCTTATCTATGTAATAACAGATGGATATGACTGGAGAGGTGAGGGATTCTGGGAATGTATGTAGTGATATTAATGTGTCTCTCCATACACAGGATTACACAGTAGTGAAGAAGTCCTCTAGTGGGCGCTGTCGGGCCCCTGTGTGTGAAGGATGGGGAAGAACCCTGAGCCCAATCCCGGGGCCCCCACCTCACTCCCTGATACATGAGGAAATGGATGAACAGAAGATCCTAGAACTCATCAACAAGATGATGGAGCTGCTGACTGGAGAGGTGACCCTGCTGGGACATTATACAGTAATGGAGGGGTCTGGTGATGACTGGAGAGGTGACACTGCTGGGACATTATACAGTAATGGAGGGGTCTGGTGATGACTGGAGAGGTGACACTGCTGGGACATTATACAGTAATGGAGGGGTCTGGTGATGACTGGAGAGGTGACACTGCTGGGACATTATACAGTAATGGAGGGGTCTGGTGATGACTGGAGAGGTGACACTGCTGGGACATTATACAGTAATGGAGGGGTCTGGTGATGACTGGAGAGGTGACACTGCTGGGACATTATACAGTAATGGAGGGGTCTGGTGATGACTGGAGAGGTGACACTGCTGGGAATGCTGGGACATTATACAGTAATGGAGGGGTCTGGGGATGACTGGAGAGGTGACACTGCTGGGACATTATACAGTAATGGAGGGGTCTGGGGATGACTGGAGAGGTGACCCTGCTGGGAATGCTGGGACATTATACAGTAATGGAGGGGTCTGGTGATGACTGGAGAGGTGACACTGCTGGGACATTATACAGTAATGGAGGGGTCTGGTGATGACTGGAGAGGTGACCCTGCTGGGACATTATACAGTAATGGAGGGGTCTGGTGATGACTGGAGAGGTGACACTGCTGGGAATGCTGGGACATTATACAGTAATGGAGGGGTCTGGTGATGACTGGAGAGGTGACACTGCTGGGACATTATACAGTAATGGAGGGGTCTGGTGATGACTGGAGAGGTGACACTGCTGGGACATTATACAGTAATGGAGGGGTCTGGTGATGACTGGAGAGGTGACACTGCTGGGAATGCTGGGACATTATACAGTAATGGAGGGGTCTGGTGATGACTGGAGAGGTGACACTGCTGGGAATGCTGGGACATTATACAGTAATGGAGGGGTCTGGTGATGACTGGAGAGGTGACACTGCTGGGACATTATACAGTAATGGAGGGGTCTGGTGATGACTGGAGAGGTGACACTGCTGGGACATTATACAGTAATGGAGGGGTCTGGTGATGACTGGAGAGGTGACACTGCTGGGAATGCTGGGACATTATACAGTAATGGAGGGGTCTGGTGATGACTGGAGAGGTGACACTGCTGGGACATTATACAGTAATGGAGGGGTCTGGTGATGACTGGAGAGGTGACACTGCTGGGACATTATACAGTAATGGAGGGGTCTGGGGATGACTGGAGAGGTGACACTGCTGGGACATTATACTGTAATGGAGGGGTCTGGTGATTACTGGAGAGGTGACACTGCTGGGAATGCTGGGACATTATACAGTAATGGAGGGGTCTGGTGATGACTGGAGAGGTGACACTGCTGGGACATTATACAGTAATGGAGGAATCTGGTGATGACTGGAGAGGTGACCCTGCTGGGACATTATACAGTAATGGAGGGGTCTGGTGATGACTGGAGAGGTGACACTGCTGGGAATGCTGGGACATTATACAGTAATGGAGGGGTCTGGTGATGACTGGAGAGGTGACACTGCTGGGACATTATACAGTAATGGAGGGGTCTGGTGATGACTGGAGAGGTGACACTGCTGGGACATTATACAGTAATGGAGGGGTCTGGTGATGACTAGAGAGGTGACACTGCTGGGACATTATACAGTAATGGAGGGGTCTGGTGATGACTGGAGAGGTGACCCTGCTGGGAATGCTGGGACATTATACAGTAATGGAGGGGTCTGGTGATGACTGGAGAGGTGACACTGCTGGGAATGCTGGGACATTATACAGTAATGGAGGGGTCTGGTGATGACTGGAGGGGTGACACTGCTGGGACATTATACAGTAATGGAGGGGTCTGGTGATGACTGGAGAGGTGACACTGCTGGGACATTATACAGTAATGGAGGGGTCTGGTGATGACTGGAGAGGTGACACTGCTGGGAATGCTGGGACATTATACAGTAATGGAGGGGTCTGGGGATGACTGGAGAGGTGACACTGCTGGGACATTATACAGTAATGGAGGGGTCTGGTGATGACTGGAGAGGTGACACTGCTGGGACATTATACAGTAATGGAGGGGTCTGGTGATGACTGGAGAGGTGACCCTGCTGGGACATTATACAGTAATGGAGGGGTCTGGTGATGACTGGAGAGGTGACACTGCTGGGACATTATATAGTAATGGAGAGGTCTGGTGATGACTGGAGAGGACACTGCTGGGACATTATACAGTAATGGAGGGGTCTGGTGATGACTGGAGAGGTGACCCTGCTGGGACATTATACAGTAATGGAGGGGTCTGGTGATGACTGGAGAGGTGACACTGCTGGGACATTATACAGTAATGGAGGGGTCTGGTGATGACTGGAGAGGTGACACTGCTGGGACATTATACAGTAATGGAGGGGTCTGGTGATGACTGGAGAGGTAACACTGCTGGGACATTATACAGTAATGGAGGAGTCTGGTGATGACTGGAGAGGTGACACTGCTGGGACATTATACAGTAATGGAGGGGTCTGGTGATGACTGGAGAGGTGACCCTGCTGGGACATTATACAGTAATGGAGGGGTCTGGTGATGACTGGAGAGGTGACACTGCTGGGACATTATACAGTAATGGAGGGGTCTGGTGATGACTGGAGAGGTGACACTGCTGGGAATGCTGGGACATTATACAGTAATGGAGGGGTCTGGTGATGACTGGAGAGGTGACACTGCTGGGACATTATACAGTAATGGAGGGGTCTGGTGATGACTGGAGAGGTGACACTGCTGGGACATTATACAGTAATGGAGGGGTCTGGGGATGACTGGAGAGGTGACACTGCTGGGACATTATACTGTAATGGAGGGGTCTGGTGATTACTGGAGAGGTGACACTGCTGGGAATGCTGGGACATTATACAGTAATGGAGGGGTCTGGTGATGACTGGAGAGGTGACACTGCTGGGACATTATACAGTAATGGAGGGGTCTGGTGATGACTGGAGAGGTGACACTGCTGGGACATTATACAGTAATGGAGGGGTCTGGTGATGACTGGAGAGGTGACACTGCTGGGAATGCTGGGACATTATACAGTAATGGAGGGGTCTGGTGATGACTGGAGAGGTGACACTGCTGGGACATTATACAGTAATGGAGGGGTCTGGTGATGACTGGAGAGGTGACACTGCTGGGACATTATACAGTAATGGAGGGGTCTGGTGATGACTGGAGAGGTGACACTGCTGGGACATTATACAGTAATGGAGGGGTCTGGTGATGACTGGAGAGGTGACACTGCTGGGACATTATACAGTAATGGAGGGGTCTGGTGATGACTGGAGAGGTGACACTGCTGGACATTATACAGTAATGGAGGGGTCTGGTGATGACTGGAGAGGTGACACTGCTGGGACATTATGCAGTAATGGAGGGGTCTGGTGATGACTGGAGAGGTGACACTGCTGGGACATTATACAGTAATGGAGGGGTCTGGTGATGACTAGAGAGGTGACACTGCTGGGACATTATACAGTAATGGAGGGGTCTGGTGATGACTGGAGAGGTGACCCTGCTGGGAATGCTGGGACATTATACAGTAATGGAGGGGTCTGGTGATGACTGGAGAGGTGACACTGCTGGGAATGCTGGGACATTATACAGTAATGGAGGGGTCTGGTGATGACTGGAGGGGTGACACTGCTGGGACATTATACAGTAATGGAGGGGTCTGGTGATGACTGGAGAGGTGACACTGCTGGGAATGCTGGGACATTATACAGTAATGGAGGGGTCTGGTGATGACTGGAGAGGTGACACTGCTGGGACATTATACAGTAATGGAGGGGTCAGGTGATGACTGGAGAGGTGACACTGCTGGGACATTATACAGTAATGGAAGGGTCTGGTGATGACTGGAGAGGTGACACTGCTGGGACATTATACAGTAATGGAGGGGTCTGGTGATGACTGGAGAGGTGACACTGCTGGGACATTATACAGTAATGGAGGGGTCTGGTGATGACTGGAGAGGTGACACTGCTGGGACATTATACAGTAATGGAGGGGTCTGGTGATGACTGGAGAGGTGACACTGCTGGGACATTATACAGTAATGGAGGGGTCTGGTGATGACTGGAGAGGTGACACTGCTGGGACATTATACAGTAATGGAGGGGTCTGGTGATGACTGGAGAGGTGACACTGCTTGGACATTATACAGTAATGGAGGGGTCTGGTGATGACTGGAGAGGTGACACTGCTGGGACATTATACAGTAATGGAGGGGTCTGGTGATGACTGGAGAGGTGACACTGCTGGGACATTATACAGTAATGGAGGGGTCTGGTGATGACTGGAGAGGTGACACTGCTGGGACATTATACAGTAATGGAGGGGTCTGGTGATGACTGGAGAGGTGACACTGCTGGGAATGCTGGGACATTATACAGTAACACCACTGGAGGGGTCGGGGTGATGACTGTATCATTATGTGTCAGGTTCCTATAAGGTGTCAGGACGTGGCGGTCTATTTCTTCATGGAGGAGTGGGAGTATGTAGAAGGACACAAGGATCAGTACAAGGATCAGGTGATGATGGAGGATCAGCAGCCCCTCACATCACCAGGTAATAGACATGACTATATACACACGTCCTCTCATTATTTGTATGTAAAGAATGAATTCAGTCTCTGTATGTGTCCCCTACAGTCAGATCCAGTAAGAGAACAGCACCAGAGAGGTGTCCCCGTCCTCTTCTTCCACAGGATGATCAGGTAGATGGAGATATTCCCTATGATCTGTAGAAGGGCTGTGAAGCTCTTGTGGTCAGTCCCCTCACCCTCCATGACTCCTCATCTCCTGCTCATCTATAACATCCCACGTGACTTATCCTACTGTCTAATGACGTTTACTATATTTCTTCCACATCTTATGAATCAGGGTGAAGATCTGAACAATATTAATGCTCCAGAGACAGATGTGAGCGGGGATGAGCAGTATAGGGAGGACATTCCAACAGGGAAAGATCTGAACAATATTAAGGCTACAGATATGAAGGAAGAAGAGACAGATGTGAGCTGTGATGAGCAGTATAAGGAGGACATTCTGACAGGAAAAGATCTGAACAATATTAATGCTACAGATATGAAGGAAGAAGAAGAGACAGATGTGAGCGGTAATGAGCAGTATAAGGAGGACATTTCAACAGGAAAAGATTTGAACAATATTAAGGCTACAGATATGAAGGAAGAAGAGACAGATGTGAGCTGTGATGAGCAGTATAAGGAGGACATTCTGACAGGAAAAGATCTGAACAATATTAATGCTACAGATATGAAGGAAGAAGAGACAGATGTGAGCGGTGATGAGCAGTATAAGGAGGACATTCCTACAGGGAAAGATCTGAACAAGATTAATGCTACAGATAGGGAGGAAGAAGAAGAGACAGATGTGAGTGGTGATGAGCAGTATAAGGAGGACGTTCCTACAGGTAACCGCCCAGGTGAGTAGTAACAACTTAATATAGAGCAGAGTCACAGATTCTTCTGCTGTAATAATTGTGTAGAATTCTTTAATCTCTCTGTCCTGTCTCTTGCTGTATATTCTTCTATTTAGCCAAAATGCAAACTAATATGATACTACAGCTGGAATATGGAGAAGAAATATCCCTATGTGTACGAGGCCATCACACCCGCTCCCATAGACTTAATGTGGGGGATATGCCACTCTTGAATCGTTTTAATTCCTGTTGGCCCACGAGGCACCTCTTTAACTGTCCCAGGGGATCATTTTACACTGTGGTTTAGGGGTTTATTGTCATTTATTATTCACTGTAACGTATGTAATGCCATTTGTTGTTCTTCTGTGCCAATGGTTGTGTTACACCGCACCTCTACGGTTCCTTCTAGGGATTGCCCGGTTTTGTACTATTCTTGCTGTTTAAGGGTAGTGGTTGGGTAATCTCCTCCGGTCATGAGTTTCCCCGTGTTTCACTGAGGGATCCCCTTCCTATAGGTACCCATCTAGTTATAGTTGCTGTAGGATTCCCCTGGAGGCCCCTCTTTACGTGTATATTCTTCCCCTTTCGTTTAAGCCCAGTTGATTGGTTTATGTCGGGGGTCTGGGGTGGGAGTTCTAGCCACCCACATGTCCGAAAAAAGTGGAGTCCTTTACCCAATTTATGGCCGCCCCTATTCTATTCTGTGGATTGGTCTGTCTGTCGATTTTTATTTTTCTGTTCTTGCCCTTTTTCGGGTTGTCTTTGTTTGTTTCTGTGCCTCCCCCTCCCCCATGTTCTTCTCATGATGTCAGATCCTTTTCTGTTTTACCTTCCTTGTATTTCTGGTTCCATCCAATGTTTCCTCCTCGCCTTCACCCATCTTTGGTCCTCTTGTCCATCATGCTCTCCTCACCCTCATAGCTATTGTCTCCTCAGTATATGTTCCCCGCTGCATTCTCTTGCCCCCCGGGGGACGTTAGCGCACCATGTGTAAGTTGGTGACGTGGAATGTTAAGGGTTTATGCTCCCTACAAAAATGCATGAAAATTCTGCGCTTTTTGAAACGCCTGCGTCCGGACATAGTCCCTCTCCAGGAAACACATCTAACGGAGCAGGATTTCCAGAAGTTGTGGGTGGGCAAGGTGTTTGGCAGCGCAGCGGCGGACGGCAAATCAGGAGTTGTAACGTTGCTTCACAAGTCTTTCTTGTACCACATTCTCTCACACGAAAGGGATGACGAGGGGTGTTTTTCTCATTTTCATCTAGTCCATAATGGTACCACATATCACGTTTATAATGTTTATTCTCCTAGTGGTGATAATTCTTCCTTCTTTGCATCTTTAGCAGATACAGTCAATAGCTCTAATGGAGCGCACACCATCCTGGGAGGGGACTTAAATACAGTGAATAGACGCTCAGCTCACATATCTACCATCCCACATCAGAGTGACAGGGTCCTCCCACCTTTCCTGACACAGACGGGGTTGATAGACTCTTAGCGGCATTTACACCCGGACGGTCGTGAGTACACGCACTTCTCACGTACAGGGTTCATGCATTGACCATTTCCTAGTCAGTCCCCTTGTGTGCTCTCGCTTGGGAGAGGTGGACATACGGAACCTGGTCATTTCGGATCATGCACTGGTGGTCTTGGAGCTCCTGCCATCATGCACAAAGGGTTCTGACATCTTGTGGCGGTTTTTGTCTTATTTAACGAAAGATTAATCTTTTCTCTTCTCAGGGGGTGGTAGCTGGATTTTCAAACGGACAATGCATCTGACAATCCCTCTCTGTACTGGGAAACTGCTAAGGTGGTACTTGGGGATAAAATTATGTGTTATAGTAATTCTGTCAAAAGGAATACTCTGGAGGGTCATGCAATGGCAAGCGCAGCCTTAGCGGAAGCTTACTCCTGCTTTTTAGAGTCCCCCACCGTAGATCATAAACTCAAGTGGCAGGCAGCAAAATCCTTGTATGAACTCTGGTTGGATAAGAAAGAGAGAATCCATAGGTCTCACTTTGAAGTAGTTATGTTTTGGCAGGGCAATAAGGCGGGACGTTTGCTAGCGCGTATAGTGAAGGAGTCACGCGTGCCTGCGCATGTACTGACGTTGTGTGACTCATTGGAGCAAGTAATGCATGAGCCGCACTCAGTTAATGGCGTCTTGGACTCCTACTATGCTGCTCTCTATTCTTCTCCCCCCGCTCTGAGGAAGGGGCGCGGTTTCTGGAGGGGCTCCCCCTACCATCTTTATCTGATGAGCAGCAGCAGGAGCTCAACGCGATGTTCCAATGGAAGAAGTAGTCACTAGTATACGCGCTTTGGCAAATGGGAAAGCGCCAGGGCCAGACGGCTATCCTGGCAAGTTTTGCAAACCCCTGATTGATCAGGTTGTTTCCCCCTTATGGCATATTTTAACAAAATGGCACAGGCGTACACTCTCCGGCTGCATAACTAGCATATATTAAGGTACTCCCCAATCCTGACAAGGACCCTTTAGAACCTGGTTCTTATCGCTCTGATCAACCAGGATGGGAAGTTATTATCTAAGATCCTGGCAGATCGCCTGCCTAGATTTTTACCTTCCCTTATTGTTGACCATCAAGTGGGGTTCGTGAAAACCCGTTCAGCGGTCATGAACATTAGGAGGGTACCGGCAGTACTGGATAGTGTTTGGGGCCAGTCCCAGACAGCAACCCAACCCGCATTGTTTGCTTTGGATGCTGAAAAAGCTTTTGACAATGTTCGGTTTGACTGGCTGCGGCTGGTCCTGACAAAGTTTGGGATTGTAGGTCGATTTAGCTCCTTTATAGATGGCCTATGTGATGGTCTCAGGGCTAGGGTACATACCCCAGGCATCTTATCCACTCCCCTCCAGTTAGCGAAAGGAACATGTCAGGGTTGTCCCTTATCGCCTTTATTGTTTGATCTGGCGATTGAACCTCTGGCCCGCTATTTGATCTCCTCTGATATCTACAGGGGTATAGCCGTGGGCACCCAGGAGATCAAATTGTCCATGTGTGCCGATGATGTATTACTTTACCCAACCACCCCAATGAGGCTGTCCCTAAAATTCTGAACTTTCTATCTTATACCGGAAGCTTCACGGGCTACAGGGTCAATGCCGCCAAGAGTATGCTACTGCCTTTGGGTGCGACTCCTCCCAGGTGGCTTCTTGATGCGAATGCCTTGGGTGCTAAAGTGGCCTCTTCTTCCATAACGTATCTAAGCATTCGCATAGGGAAGACTCCTGACATGCTCTATTCACTCAACTACACACCCCTCTTTCAGCGTATTTTTGTGGAGTTGAAGCGCTGGGAGACCTTGCCCTTATCTTTCCTGGGTAGATGCCATCTCGTTAAAATGATTAGTTTCCCCCGCTTGATGTACCCCTTGCAAACTCTCCCACTTCTACTTCGGCATGATGACATTTGACACCTCAACGCAGCCTTTTAATCCTTCCTATGGCAGGGCAAGTGCCCGCGCATAGCTTTACAGAAGCTCATGCTTAGCAAGGTTGAGGGGGGGTGTTCATTTCCCAAACATCAGGGGCTATAATTTGGCTTGTTTGTTTCGCCAAGCACTTGAATGGCTGCACTCCTCTGACTACTTCTCCAATCTAGCGGTGGAAACAGCACTGGCCGCCCCATGGTCTCTACCGACACTGCTTCACACTTCATAAGCTATACTTCCGGTAGGGATCAGGGGCTCAGTGCTACTGCGAGATACCATAGTGACCTGGAAGTAAGTGCGAAAAGTTTTTGGCCTTCCGTTTCTGGTATCCAAAAGGATGCCCTTGCTTGACCACCCAGAATTCCTGCAGGGTAAATCTTCTCTGTGGTTGAAATTGTGGCTTTCTAGAGGGGCTCGGACGGTGGGGTAACTGATTCATAGTGATGACCATAGATGGCTCAACCCTGGAGAAATGCTCCGTGTGTTTGACCTCCCCTGTCCCACACTCTTTATGCCAATCAGGTAACGTCTTTTGTTCTTCTAGATATCGGAATCTCTCGAAGGAAGCCCCAAACAACATTTTAGATGACATTATAGGCAATGAACCCCAGAGAAGGTCGATCTCTGACCTGTAAGCAGCCTTCTGTAAACGCTTCCTAAAACTTGATCCTAAACATGTATTTCGGACGTGGGAAAGATGGACAGGGGACACAAGCATTACTGATGTAGTGTTGAGCGGGTGGGCATCTGTACGAAAATTTTTTATCTATGAGAGGTGGAGGGAGACCTACTTCAAGGTCGTGAATAAACAGAGCTATAGATGATTTAAAAAAAAACAGCATTTTAACATGTTTCGCTACCAAAGTGACGTCTTCAGAGGTTAGGGAACCATTGTTCCCTAACCTCTGAAGACGTCACTTTGCTGGCGAAACATGTTAGGAGGGACAGTGTGAGAGTATTTTAAATATCAGCATAGCACCCTTAATCAGCACATTCTGCAGATGTGCTGAGTAGATCCTATAATTCCAGTTGGTCCCTAGGGACAACAAGTTACATCAATACATGTGGTGCTTAAAATGCTGGGTTTTTTAAAATCACCTATAGCTCTGTTTATTCACATTATTGTTTAACTATTTAAAAATAAAAGTTAAGTTTTATCAAAGTGAGGGATAAAAAGTGGACTTTTTGCTCAGTCCTTTTGGGCTGAGTTGAGGTTAATAAATAAACATATGTTTAGTCCACCCCTCACTAGGGTCATTGATCCTTGTGATCATTAATTTTGAGTTATACTTCAAGGTCGCTCACGCTGCCCTATATGGCTTCAACATCTTGCCCTCCCATCTGGCTTCAACATCTTGCCCTCCCATCTGGCTTCAACATCTTGCCCTCCCATAACTTCCCAGATAGGATCACTCATTGCCCTAAATGAAGTACCCCACTTACAAACATGTATCATGGCATCTGGGAGTGCTCACACTCAGCGATATACTGGAGTCTCATACAATCGTACATATGGGATCATTGGAAGGTGCGGGTCCCTTTTACACCGCAATCGCTCCTATTTCACCAATTGCGCCCACCGGAGGGAGGAGGGGAAGGGGAGGAGAGGTTTCTTTGGTTTGTCCATATAGTCCATTTAGTTGCCATGCGTTGTCTAAATGGTTAGATACTACCACTCCAAATTTGCCTATGCTGATTGCCCAATTGAAATCGTTTCTAGACGTAGATCACTTAGATGCCGAGAGACATTCAGAAACTGGCACTAAATGTTTTTTCTAAAAATGGAAATCCTTTCTTGTTGCTCACTTTGAATCTCGGGGGATCGTTGAGATTGTACGACCATTTAGATACAACCACATGGTACAATGTGGAATCTCTGAGAGGTTCTCTAGGGGCGCTAAGATTTCCAGATACATAATACTGAATACAGGCTGACCATTTATTTTGAGCACTATGGCTCTCGGTTTGGATGCCCTGGGAGTCAGAGGAGCACCAGCAGGGTCCGAGTGAGGCTCCCATAGCGAGGAGCTGCACTTTATGCTTGTCTACATGGTTTGGGGCCGGGGGAGGCATTTGGTAACTCTGTCTCCCCATCGACAACACCTATTTCTTACCAGATGATGACTGCGTGGTGATCGATGTCAATTTCTCCTAAGATGCCTTAGTGCACTTTTCAAGGACGTTGAGAGACTATGCTCTTTTCTATTTTTTGTTTGGGGGAGGAGGGATTTATATTATAGGGATTATGGTACCTGAGTGAAGAAGCTTTATGCGCTTTTTACATAAGTGGCCAAAACAGTTATAAGTGACCAAAACATCAGCCAGAAAGCATAGGAAAGGAGAAGTGGTCTGTGGTCACCACCTGCAGAACCACTCCTTCATTGAGGGTGTCTTGCTAATTGCCTAAATTTTCCACCTGTTGTCTGTTCCATGTGAAATTGATTGTCAGTGTTCTTCCTGAGTGGACAGTGGGATTTCACAGAAGTGTCAGTGACTTGGAGTTACATTGTGTTGTTTAACCCCTTAAGGACCAAGGACGTACCGGTACGTCCTTGGTCCTGCTCTTCTGATATAACGCGGGGTTACACAGTAACCCCACGTCATATCACGGCGGGCCCGGCATCATAGTGAAGCCGGGACCCGCCTCTAATAGCGCGCAGCGGCGATCGCGGCGCAGCGCGCTATTAACCCTTCAGCCGCGCGCTCAGAGCTGAGCCGCGCGGCTAAAAGTGAAAGTTCCCGGCTAGCTCAGTCGGGCTGTTCGGGATAGCCGCGGCTAATCGCGGCATCCCGAACAGCTGACAGGACAGCGGGAGGGCCCCTTCCTGCCTCCTCGCTGTCCGATCGCCGAATGACTGCTCAGTGCCTGAGATCCAGGCATGAGCAGTCATCCGGCAGAATCGTTGATCACTGGTTTCTTATGAGAAACCAGTGATCAACATAGAAGATCAGTGTGTACAGTGTTATAGGTCCCTATGGGATAACAATGATCAGTGTGTGCAGTGTTATAGGTCCCTATGGGATAATAATGATCAGTGTGTGCAGTGTTATAGGTCCCTATGGGACCTATAACACTGCAAAAAAAAAGTGAATAAAGATCATTTAACACCTCCCCTATTAAAAGTTTGAATCACCCCCCTTTTCCAATAAAAAAAAACCACAGTGTAAATAAAAATAAAAATAAACATATATGGTATCACCGTGTGCGGAAATGTCCGAATTATAAAAATATATCATTAATTTAACCGCTCGGTCAATGGCGTGCTCGCAAAAAAATTCCAAAGTCCAAAATAGTGCATTTTTGGTCACTTTTTAGATCATTTAAAAATGAATAAAAAGCGATCAATAAGTCCTATCAATGCAAAAATGGTACTGTTAAAAACTTCAGATCACGGCGCAAAAAATGAGCCCTCATACCGCCCCATACACGGAAAAAAAAAAAAAGTTATAGGGGTCAGAAGATGACAATTTTAAACGTATTAATTTTCCTGCATGTAGTTATGATTTTTTCCAGAAGTCCGACAAAATCACCTATATAAGTAGGGGATCATTTTAATCGTATGGACCTACAGAATAAAGATAAGGTGTCATTTTTACCAAAAAATGTACTACGTAGAAACGGAAGCCCCCAAAAGTTACAAAACAGCATTTTTTTTTCAATTTTGTCGCACAATGATTTTTTTTCCCGTTTCACCGTAGATTTTTGGGCAAAATGACTGACGTCATTACAAAGTAGAATTGGTGGCGCAAAAGATAAGCCATCATATGGATTTTTAGGTGCAAAATTGAAAGAGTTATGATTTTTTAAAGGCAAGGAGCAAAAAACGAAAATGCAAAAACGGAAAAACCCCCGGTCCTTAAGGGGTTAAGTGAATCCTTTATTTTTATGTATTCAAATATAGGGGGCGATTTTTTTTAAAACCTGTCCAGAGGAAAAGTTACCCAGTTGCCCATGGCAACCAATCAGATGGCTTCTTTCATTTTTAACCTCTGCAAAATGAAAGCAGCGATCTGATTGGTTGCTATGGGCAACTGGGGAACTTTTCCTCTGCACAGGTTTTAATAAATCTCCCCCATAATGTTTATGATTCCGCATGATGAACATCATAAATGTAAAACATTACCAAACACCAAAAATGCGGATTTTTGGGTCCATCATATGTATAAGCCGTCCTGAATATAAGCCGAGGCCCCTAATTTCACCCCAAAAACCCAGGAAAAGTTATTGACTCGACAATAAATAAGCTTAGGGTGGGAAATACATCATCCCCCCCCATGTCATCATCCCCCCCTGTCATCATCCAATACATCATCCCCCCCCATGTCATCATCCCCCCCCCCTGTCATCATCCAATACATCATCCCCCCGTAATTAACACCCCATCATTATCACCCCCCGTCATTATCACCCCTTGTCATCATCACCCGTGTCATCATCACCCGTGTCATCATCGCCCCCGTCATCATCGCCCCCGTCATCATCCCCCCCCCCCGTCATCCCCCCCCCGAGGGCCTCCCGGTGAAGATGGACAGCCCGGAACGACTAACCCTCCCCACCAGACGGTCCCTGCAGCACAGATAATGGCCCGGACCAGCTCACCCTTCTTTTCCACCGAGGGGAGGTGAGTAGAAAACTAAAGGGGGGTCTGGATGATGATGAAGGCCTCAGTGGTCTTCGACCTGCGGACCTCCAGATGTTACAAAACTACAACTCCCAGCATGCTGGGAGTTGTAGTTTTGCAACATCTGGAGGTCCGCAGGTTGAAGACCACTGAGAAGGTATTGACAGGCAGAGATGGACGGGCCGCACCATCCCCTCACAGCTAAAGCCAGAAAGTTTTTTTTGTTCACTCGAGTATAAGCCGAGGGGGGCGTTTTCAGCACGAAAAATCCCTGAAAAACTCGGCTTATACTCGAGTATATACGGTATCTGAAAAAAGTTATCAAAAAGTCAGATATATGATGGGTAATGGTCCTGATAAAAACTACAAATCACAGCGCAAAAAAATCCTCCTCATCCATCCCCGTATACGGAAAAATAAGAGTTATAGGGGTCGGAATACGGCAATTTTATGAATAACTCATTTTGTAAAAAGTATAATAGTAAAACTTATCATATTTACCACAGAATAAAGAGAAGATGTCATTTCTAAGACAAAACCACACAAAAATAGCAAAAGTGTTTGTTTTCCATTTTCCTCACAAATAGTAATATTTTGGTTCTGTCGTACATTTTAGGGTACAATAAAAAAGTGTTATTACAAAGTAAGATTTGTCCCTCCAAAAAAACAAGTTCTCAAGCGGCTCTGTATACGGGAAAATAAGAGTTATGGCTCTAAGGAGAGGAGGAAGAATGACAAATGCAATAGTTTAAAGGTCCTGGGTCGTTAAGAGGTTAATACTGATAATAAAATCTGTGTTATTCTCTGCAGATTCTTGTAGCAGGAGATCAGAGGAGAATCTTCTATCTTCAGATTATAAAGCAGATGATGATATCACACAAGATACATATGAAGAACATTCCATTATCCCAGATACACCCTCAGCCCTTCACAGCCAAGATCTGTCATCTCATCCTTATATACAGGTCCTGTCTTCTCAGTCATCACAGGATGTTCAGCAAAATAAAGGTCACAGAAAGAATGATGGACATCAACGAGCTCATACAGGAAAGAAACCATATTCATGCTCAGAATGTGGGAAATGTTTTACTCAGAAATCAGGTATTGTTACACATCAGAGATATCACACAGAAGAGAAGCCATTTTCATGTTCAGAATGTGGAAAATGTTTTACTAAGAAATCAGATCTTGTAGTACATCACAGAACTCACACAGGGGAGAAGCCATTTTCATGTCCAGAATGTGGGAAATGTTTTATTACGAAATCACATCTTGTTAGGCATCAAAGAACTCACAAAGGCAAGAAGCCATTTTTATGTACAGAATGTGGAAAAGGTTTTACTAAGAAATCAGATCTTGTAATACATCACAGAACTCACACAATAAAGAAGCCATTTTCATGTTCAGAATGTGGAAAATGTTTTAATAAGAAATCACATCTTGTTGAACATCACAGAACTCACACAGGAGAGAAGCCATTTTTATGTTCAGAATGTGGGAAATGTTTTACTCAGCAATCACATCTTTTTAGGCATCAAAGAACTCACACAGGATGGAAGCCATTTTCATGTACAGAATGTGAAAAATGTTTTACTAAGAAATCACATCTTATAGTACATCAAAGAACTCACACAAGGAAGAAGCCCTTTTCATGTTCAGAATGTGGAAAATGTTTTAATAAGAAATCACATCTTGTTGAACATCACAGAACTCACACAGGGGAGAAGCCATTTTCATGTCCAGAATGTGGGAAATGTTTTGCTAAGAAATCAGATCTTGTTAGGCATCAAAGAACTCACAAAGGCAAGAAGCCATTTTCATCACAGACTATTAACCTCTTAAGGACTGAGTGCGTATCCATACACCCCCGTTTTAAAGTCCTTAAGGACTGAGGGCGTATAGATACGCTCGTGGGAATTCCGGTCCCCGACGCTCGCCGGGCGGGGACCGGACTGGGATGCCTGCTGATATCGTTCAGCAGGCATCCCGGCATATTGCCCAGGGGGGTCCTGAGACCACCCCCCCATGTCAGTGATCATGGCAAATGGCAGATCAATTCAGATTGTCCATTTGCCGCTGATCAGGTCTCTGATGACCCGATCGCCCGGAAAATAGGGATGATCGGAGCTGTCAGTGACAGCCCCGATCATCCTAAGGGATAGGAGCGCGGTTGCAGTGGTGCCACCCCCTCCTATCTCCTGCCATTAGTCAGCAATGACTACTGACCAGTGGCAGTTGAAGACAGGGGGTTACCATGGAAATCCCCCGCTCTGCCCACCCCTGGATGTCGGGCAGAGCGGGGGGAGAAGATGGCGGCCGGTACCTGGGGACTTTCATGCGGTGGGGACCGGCGATCATCGGTGGCATCATTGGAGATCAGCGGTGGAGGTAGGGAGGCGACGGCGTGGAGCATCAAGGAAGGTGGCAGGAAAGCGATATTTACTGCTGCCTTCTAGTGGTCTAGTCGAGTTTTGCAACATCTAGAGGTCACAGTTTGGACACCACTATACAGTGGTGCCCAAACGGTAGCCCTCCTGATGTTGCAAAACTACAACTCTCAGCATGCCTGTATTTCTCTCTTCACATACACCAAAAAGCTACGCCAGGTCTGGGATGGTGTCGTTTTAGACACTTTTCAGTGGCTTGCCGCCTTTTTTGCGCCTTTTTACAAAAACTTTTTATACAGAAAGTTCATAAATTTCAGTCCACGGCATACGCTGAATTGAAAAGCATGTACTGCTACTCCAAAACATCTGGAATGACTAAAATATTCTACCACCAAAAGGCGCAAAATAACATACAGTGCGCCAAAATAGCGCCTTTTGTACGGAGAAAAAAAGGTGTAAACTCATTGATAAATGTCGGCCAGAGTATTTGTGAATCAATATATCATTTATTTGGAAAATCCATTTTCCTTACAAGCAGAGAGTTTCAAAGTTAGAAAAATGCAAAGTTTTCATGAAATTTCGTGATTTTTCACAAAGAAATGATGCAAGTAACGAAGAAAATTTACCACTAACATAAAGTAGAATATGTCACGAAAAAACATTCTCAGAATCAGAATAATCGGTAAAAGCATCAGAGTTATTGGGTGACAGTGGTCAGATGTGCAAAAAAGGGCTCAGTCCTTAAAGGGTTAAATTTTATAAATAAATAAAATAATTATATATAATGTAACCCCTTAGGGACTCAGCCCTTTGTTGCATTTCTGACCACTGTCACTTTATTAACCCCTTCCCGCAAATTGACGTTTATAAACGTCCTAAGTGCGGTCCCTGTCTATAACGCGGGGTCCCGGCGGGACCCCACATCATAGCGGGATGGTCCCGGCACCTATTCACAGCCGCGATCGTTCGGCCACGCGCTATTAACCCTTCCGATGCGGCACAGCTCGAAAGTGAAACTAAATGCTTCCCGGCTGCTCAGTCGGGCTGATCGGGGTCATCGCGATAAAATCGCGAGGCCCCGATCAGCTACCCGGAGAGAAGAAGGTCTCTTACCTTCTCCGGCGGCGTCCGGGCTCCGATTGATTACTCCCAGCCTGAGTTACAGGCTGGAGCAATCAATCACCGATTTCACTGATTGTTGCCATGCAACGGCAAGGCAGCAGTCTGTGAATGAAATCAGCCATTGCAAGCTCATAGGTCTCTATGGCACCTATCAGCTTGCAAAAAAAGTGTAAACAAAAAGTTAACCCTTTCAGTTATTCCCTTCTGAATTAATAGTTTAAATCACCCAGCATTTCCTAGTAACAAAATAAAACAGTGTAAATAAAAATAAACATATGTGGTATCACCGCGTGCGGAAATGTCCGAATTATAAAAATATACCACTTTTTAAACTGCATGTTCAATGGCGTACGCGCAAAAAAATTCCAAGGTCCAAAATAGCGCATTTTTGATCACTTTTTATACCACAAAAAAGTGAATAAAAAGTGATCAAAAAGTCTGATCAGAACAAAAATGGTACCGCTAAAAAACTTCAGATAACGGCGCAAAAAATTAAAAAGTTATAGGGGTCAGAAAATGACAATTTTAAACGCATACATTTTCCTGCATGTATTTATGATTTTTTTCTGAAGTAATGCACAATCAAACCTATATAAGTAGGGGATCATTTTAACCATATGTACCTACAGAATAAAGATAAGATGTCACTTTTAAAAAAATGTACTGCGTAGAAACGGAAGCCCCCAAAATTTACAAAATGGCATTTTTTTCTTCATGTTTGTTGCACAATGAATTTTTTTTCCATTTTGCTGTGGATTTTTCAGTAAAATGACTAATATCACTGCAAAGTAGAATTGGTGG